>NW_027423179.1:0-156639 GCF_048934315.1 Petromyzon marinus
GGGGGGAAGGCAGCAGTATTGGGGGAAGGCAGCAGTAGTGGGGGGAAGGCAGTAGTTGGGGGAAGGCAGCAGTAGTAGGGGGAAGGCAGCAGTAGTGGGGGGTGGCAGCAGTAGTGGGGGGGTGGCAGCTGTAGTGGGGGGGGGGTGGCAGCAGTATTGGGGGGGAGGCAGCAGTAGTGGGGGGGGGCAGCAGTAGTAGGGGGGGAGGCAGCAGTAGTGGGGGGAAGGCAGCAGAAGTGGGGGGGAAGGCAGCAGTAGTGGGGGGGAAGGCAGCAGTAGTGGGGGGAAGGCAGTAGTGGGGGGGGTGTGGCAGCAGTAGTGTGGGGGTGGCAGCAGTAGTGGGGGGAAGGCAGCAGTAGTGGGGGGAATGCAGCAGGAGTGGGGGGAAGGCAGTAGTGCGGGGAAGGCAGCAGTAGTGGGGGCAAGGCAGCAGTAGTGGGGGGAAGGCAGCAGTAGTGGGGGGAGGCAGCAGTAGTGGAGGGAAGGCAGCAGTAGTGGGGGGAAGGCAGCAGTAGTGGGGGGAAGGCAGCAGTAGTAGGGTGGAGGCAGCAGTAGTGGGGGGTGGCTGCAGTAGTGGGGGGGGTGGCAGCAGTAGTGGGGGGAAGGCAGCAGTAGTGGAGGGGTGGCAGCAGTAGTGGGGGGGTGGCAGCAGTAGTGGGGGGGTGGCAGCAGTAGTAGTGGGGGAAGGCAGCAGTAGTGGGGGGAAGGCAAGCAGTAGTGGGGGGAAGGCAGCAGTAGTAGGGGAAGGCAGTAGTGGGGGGAAGGCAGCAGGAGTGGGGGGAAGGCAGTAGTGCGGGGAAGACAGCAGTAGTGGGGGCAAGGCAGCAGTAGCGGGGGGAAGGCAGCAGTAGTGGAGGGAAGGCAGCAGTAGTGGAGGGGAAGGCAGCAGTAGTGGGGGGAAGGCAGCAGTAGTGGGGGAAGGCAGCAGTAGTAGGGTGGAGGCAGCAGTAGTGGGGGGTGGCTGCAGTAGTGGGGGGGTGGCAGCAGTAGTGGGGGGAAGGCAGCAGTAGTGGAGGGGTGGCAGCAGTAGTGGGGGGGTGGCAGCAGTAGTGGGGGGGGTGGCAGCAGTAGTAGTGGGGGGAAGGCAGCAGTAGTGGGGGGAAGGCAGCAGTAGTGGGGGGAAGGCAGCAGTAGTAGGGGGAAGGCAGTAGTGGGGGGAAGGCAGCAGTAGTGGGGGGAAGGCAGTAGTTGGGGGGAAGGCAGCAGTAGTAGGGGGAAGGCAGCAGTAGTGGGGGGTGGCAGCAGTAGTGGGGGGGTGGCAGCTGTAGTGGGGGGGGGGGTGGCAGCAGTATTGGGGGGGAGGCAGCAGTAGTGGTGGGGAAGGCAGCAGAAGTGGGGGGAAGGTAGCAGTAGTGGGTGGAAGGCAGCAGTAGTGGGGGGAAAGCAGCAGTAGTGGGGGGAAGGCAGTAGTGGGGGGAAGGCAGTAGTGGGGGGAAGGCAGCAGTAGTGGGAGGAAGGCAGCAGTAGAGGGGGGGGGGGGGGGAAGGCATCAGTAGTGGGGGGGAAGGCAGCAGTATTGGGGGAAGGCAGCAGTAGTGGGGGGAAGGCAGCAGTAGTGGGGGGAAGGCAGCAGTAGTGGGGGCAAGGGCAGCAGTAGTGGGGGGAAGGCAGCAGTAGTGGGGGGAAGGCAGCAGTAGTGGAGGGAAGGCAGCAGTAGTGGGGGGAAGGCAGCAGTAGTGGGGGGGAGGCAGCAGTAGTGGGGGGGTGGCTGCAGTAGTGGGGGGAAGGCAGCAGTAGTGGGGGGGGTGGCAGCAGTAGTGGGGGGAAGGCAGCAGTAGTGGAGGGGTGGCAGCGGTAGTGGGGGGGTGGCAGCAGTAGTGGGGGGGTGGCAGCAGTAGTAGTGGGGGAAGGCAGCAGTAGTGGGGGGAAGGCAGCAGTAGTAGGGGGAAGGCAGTAGTGGGGGGAAGGCAGCAGTAGTGGGGGGAAGGCAGTAGTTGGGGGAAGGCAGCAGTAGTAGGGGGAAAGGGCAGCAGTAGTGGGGGGTGGCAGCAGTAGTGGGGGGGGTGGCAGCTGTAGTGGGGGGGGGGTGGCAGCAGTATTGGGGGGGAGGCAGCAGTAGTGGGGGGGGGGGTGGCAGCAGTAGTAGGGGGGGAGGCAGCAGTAGTGGGGGGAAGGCAGCAGAAGTGGGGGGAAGGCAGCAGTAGTGGGTGGAAGGCAGCAGTAGTGGGGGGAAAGCAGCAGTAGTGGGGGGAAGGCAGTAGTGGGGGGAAGGCAGTAGTGGGGGGAAGGCAGCAGTAGTGGGAGGAAGGCAGCAGTAGAGGGGGGGGGGAAGGCAGCAGTAGTGGGGGGGAAGGCAGCAGTATTGGGGGAAGGCAGCAGTAGTGGGGGGAAGGCAGCAGTAGTGGGGGGAATGCAGCAGTAGTGGGGGGAAGGCAGCAGTAGTGGGGGGGAAGGCAGCAGTAGTGGGGGGAAAGCAGCAGTAGTGGGGGAAAGCAGAAATAGTGGGGGGGTGGCAGCAGTAGTAGGGGGGGAAGGCAGCAGTAGTGGGGGGAAGGCGGCAGTAATGGGAGGGGGTGGCAGTAGTGGGGGGAAGGCAGCAGTAGTGGGGTGTGTGGCAGCAGTACTGGGGGGGTTGGCAGCACTAGTGGGGGGAAGGCAGCAGTAGTGGGGGGAAGGCAGCAGTAGTGGGGGGGAAGGCAGCAGTAGTGGGGTGAAGGCAGCAGTAGTGGGAGGAAGACAGCAGTAGTGGGGGGAAGGCAGCAGTAGTGGGGGGAAGGCAGCAGTAGTGGAGGTAAGGCAGCAGTAGTGGGGGGAAGGCAGCAGTAGTGGGAGGAAGGCAGCAGTAGTGGGGGGAAGGCAGCAGTAGTGGGGTGAAGGCAGCAGTAGTGGGGGGAAGGCAGCAGTAGTGGGGGGTGGCAGCAGTAGTGGGGGGGTGGCAGCAGTAGTGGGGGAAGGCAGCAGTAGTGGGGGGGTGGCAGCAGTAGTGGAGGGAAGGCAGCAGTAGTAGGAAAAAAGCAGCAGTAGTGGGGGGAAGGCAGCAGTAGTGGGGGGGAAGGCAGAGTAGTGGGGGGAAGGCAGTAGTGGGGAGGGTGTGGCAGCAGTAGTGTGGGGGTGGCAGCAGTAGTGGGGGAAGGCAGCAGTAGTGGGGGGAATGCAGCAGGAGTGGGGGGAAGGCAGTAGTGGGGGGAAGGCAGCAGTAGTGGGAGGGGGTGGCAGCAGTAGTGGGGGGGAAGGCAGCAGTAGTGGGGGCAAGGCAGCAGTAGTGGGGGGAAGGCAGCAGTAGTGGGGGGAAGGCAGCAGTAGTGGAGGGAAGGCAGCAGTAGTGGGGGGAAGGCAGCAGTAGTGGGGGGGGGAGGCAGCAGTAGTGGGGGGGTGGCTGCAGTAGTGGGGGGAAGGCAGCAGTAGTGGGGGGGGGTGGCAGCAGTAGTGGGGGGAAGGCAGCAGTAGTGGAGGGGTGGCAGCAGTAGTGGGGGGGTGGCAGCAGTAGTGGGGGGTGGCAGCAGTAGTAGTGGGGGAAGGCAGCAGTAGTGGGGGGAAGGCAGCAGTAGTAGGGGGAAGGCAGTAGTGGGGGGAAGGCAGCAATAGTGGGGGGAAGGCAGTAGTTGGGGGAAGGCAGCAGTAGTAGGGGGAAGGCAGCAGTAGTGGGGGGTGGCAGCAGTAGTGGGGGGGTGGCAGCTGTAGTGGGGGGGGGGGTGGCAGCAATATTGGGGGGGAGGCAGCAGTAGTGGGGGGGGGGGGTGGCAGCAGTAGTAGGGGGGGAGGCAGCAGTAGTGGGGGGAAGGCAGCAGAAGTGGGGGGAAGGCAGCAGTAGTGGGGGGGAAGGCAGCAGTAGTGGGGGGAAGGCAGTAATGGGGGGGGTGTGGCAGCAGTAGTGGGGGGAAGGCAGCAGTAGTGGGGGGAATGCAGCAGGAGTGGGGGAAGGCAGTAGTGGGGGGAAGGCAGCAGTAGTGGGAGGGGGTGGCAGCAGTAGTGGGGGGGGGAGGCAGCAGTAGTGGGGGCAAGGCAGCAGTAGTGGGGGAAGGCAGCAGTAGTGGGGGGAAGGCAGCAGTAGTGGAGGGAAGGCAGCAGTAGTGGGGGGAAGGCAGCAGTAGTGGGGGGAAGGCAGCAGTAGTGGGGGGAAGGCAGCAGTAGTGGAGGGAAGGCAGCAGTAGTGGGGGGAAGGCAGCAGTAGTGGGGGGGAGGCAGCAGTAGTGGGGGGGTGGCTGCAGTAGTGGGGGGAAGGCAGCAGTAGTGGGGGGGGTGGCAGCAGTAGTGGGGGGAAGGCAGCAGTAGTGGAGGGGTGGCAGCAGTAGTGGGGGGGTGGCAGCAGTAGTGGGGGGTGGCAGCAGTAGTAGTGGGGGAAGGCAGCAGTAGTGGGGGGAGGCAGCAGTAGTAGGGGGAAGGCAGTAGTGGGGGGAAGGCAGCAGTAGTGGGGGGAAGGCAGTAGTTGGGGGAAAGGCAGCAGTAGTAGGGGGAAGGCAGCAGTAGTGGGGGGGTGGCAGCAGTAGTGGGGGGGGTGGCAGCTGTAGTGGGGGGTGTCAGCAATATTGGGGGGGGAGGCAGCAGTAGTGGGGGGGGGGGTGGCAGCAGTAGTAGGGGGGGAGGCAGCAGTAGTGGGGGGAAGGCAGCAGAAGTGGGGGGAAGGCAGCAGTAGTGGGGGGGGAAGGCAGCAGTAGTGGGGGGAAGGCAGTAGTGGGGGGGGTGTGGCAGCAGTAGTGTGGGGGTGGCAGCAGTAGTGGGGGGAAGGCAGCAGTAGTGGGGGGAATAGCAGCAAGTGGGGGGAAGGCAGTAGTGGGGGGAAGGCAGCAGTAGTGGGAGGGGGTGGCAGCAGTAGTGGGGGGGGAGGGCAGCAGTAGTGGGGGGGAAGGCAGCAGTAGTGGGGGGGAAGGCAGCAGTAGTGGAGGGAAGGCAGCAGTAGTAGTGGGGAAGGCAGCAGTAGTGGGGGGAAGGCAGCAGTAGTAGGGGGAAGGCAGTAGTGGGGGGAAGGCAGCAGTAGTGGGGGGGAAGGCAGTAGTTGGGGGAAGGCAGCAGTAGTAGGGGGAAAGCAGCAGTAGTGGGGGGTGCAGCAGTAGTGGGGGGGTGGCAGCTGTAGTGGGGGGGGGGTGGCAGCAGTATTGGGGGGGAGGCAGCAGTAGTGGTGGGGGTGGCAGCAGTAGTAGGGGGGAGGCAGCAGTAGTGGGGGGAAGGCAGCAGAAGTGGGGGGAAGGCAGCAGTCGTGGGTGGAAGGCAGCAGTAGTGGGGGAAAGCAGCAGTAGTGGGGGGAAGGCAGTAGTGGGGGGAAGGCAGTAGTGGGGGGAAGGCAGCAGTAGTGGGAGGAAGGCAGCAGTAGAGGGGGGGTGAAAAGGCAGCAGTAGTGGGGGGGAAGGCAGCAGTATTGGGGGAAGGCAGCAGTAGTGGGGGGAAGGCAGCAGTAGTGGGGGGAAGGCAGCAGTAGTGGGGGGAAGGCAGCAGTAGTGGGGGGAAAGCAGCAGTATTGGGGGAAAGCAGCAGTATTGGGGGAAGGCAGCAGTAGTGGGGGGAAGGCAGCAGTAGTGGGGGAAAGGCAGCAGTAGTGGGAAGGAAGGCAGCAGTAGAGGGGGGGGGAAGGCAGCAGTAGTGGGGGGGAAGGCAGCAGTATTGGGGGAAGGCAGCAGTAGTGGGGGGAAGGCAGTAGTTGGGGGAAGGCAGCAGTAGAAGGGGGAAGGCAGCAGTAGTGGGGGGTGGCAGCAGTAGTGGGGGGTGGCAGCTGTAGTGGGGGGGGGTGGCAGCAGTAGTGTGGGGGTGGCAGCAGTAGTGGGGGGAAGGCAGCAGTAGTGGGGGGAATGCAGCAGGAGTGGGGGAAGGCAGTAGTGGGGGGAAGGCAGCAGTAGTGGGAGGGGGGGTGGCAGCAGTAGTGGGGGGGGAAGGCAGCAGTAGTGGGGGCAAGGCAGCAGTAGTGGGGGGAAGGCAGCAGTAGTGGGGGGAAGGCAGCAGTAGTGGAGGGAAGGCAGCAGTAGTGGGGGGAAGGCAGCAGTAGTGGGGGGAAGGCAGCAGTAGTGGGGGGGAGGCAGCAGTAGTGGGGGGGGGTGACTGCAGTAGTGGGGGGGGTGGCAGCAGTAGTGGCGGGAAGGCAGCAGTAGTGGAGGGGTGGCAGCAGTAGTGGGGGGGGTGGCAGCAGTAGTGGGGGGGTGGCAGCAGTAGTGGGGGAAGGCAGCAGTAGTGGGGGGGGGGGGGGTGGCAGCAGTATTGGGGGGGAGGCAGCAGTAGTGGGGGGGGGGGCAGCAGTAGTAGGGGGGGGAGGCAGCAGCAGTGGGGGGAAGGCAGCAGAAGTGGGGGGGAAGGCAGCAGTAGTGGGGGGGAAGGCAGCAGTAGTGGGGGGAAGGCAGTAGTGGGGGGGGTGTGGCAGCAGTAGTGTGGGGGTGGCAGCAGTAGTGGGGGGAAGGCAGCAGTAGTGGGGGAATGCAGCAGGAGTGGGGGGAAGCAGTAGTGCGGGGAAGGCAGCAGTAGTGGGAGGGGGTGGCAGCAGTAGTGGGGGGGGGGGGAAGGCAGCAGTAGTGGGGGCAAGGCAGCAGTAGTGGGGGGAAGGCAGCAGTAGTGGGGGGAAGGCAGCAGTAGTGGAGGGAAGGCAGCAGTAGTGGGGGGAAGGCAGCAGTAGTGGGGGGAAGGCAGCAGTAGTAGGGTGGGGGCAGCAGTAGTGGGGGGTGGCTGCAGTAGTGGGGGGGGTGGCAGCAGTAGTGGGGGGAAGGCAGCAGTAGTGGAGGGGTGGCAGCAGTAGTGGGGGGGTGGCAGCAGTAGTGGGGGGGTGGCAGCAGTAGTAGTGGGGGAAGGCAGCAGTAGTGGGGGGAAGGCAGCAGTAGTGGGGGGAAGGCAGCAGTAGTAGGGGGAAGGCAGTAGTGGGGGGAAGGCAGCAGTAGTGGGGGGAAGGCAGTAGTTGGGGGAAGGCAGCAGTAGTAGGGGGAAGGCAGCAGTAGTGGGGGGTGGCAGCAGTAGTGGGGGGGTGGCAGCTGTAGTGGGGGGGGGGGTGGCAGCAGTATTGGGGGGGAGGCAGCAGTAGTGGTGGGGAAGGCAGCAGAAGTGGGGGGAAGGTAGCAGTAGTGGGTGGAAGGCAGCAGTAGTGGGGGGAAAGCAGCAGTAGTGGGGGGGAAGGCAGTAGTGGGGGGAAGGCAGTAGTGGGGGGAAGGCAGCAGTAGTGGGGGGAAGGCAGTAGTTGGGGGAAGGCAGCAGTAGTAGGGGAAGGCAGCAGTAGTGGGGGGTGGCAGCAGTAGTGGGGGGGTGGGCAGCTGTAGTGGGGGGGGGGTGGCAGCAGTATTGGGGGGGAGGCAGCAGTAGTGGTGGGGGTGGCAGCAGTAGTAGGGGGGAGGCAGCAGTAGTGGGGGGAAGGCAGCAGAAGTGGGGGGAAGGCAGCAGTAGTGGGTGGAAGGCAGCAGTAGTGGGGGAAAGCAGCAGTAGTGGGGGGAAGGCAGTAGTGGGGGGAAGGCAGTAGTGGGGGGAAGGCAGCAGTAGTGGGAGGAAGGCAGCAGTTGAGGGGGGGTGAAAGGCAGCAGTAGTGGGGGGGAAGGGCAGCAGTATTGGGGGAAGGCAGCAGTAGTGGGGGGAAGGCAGCAGTAGTGGGGGGAAGGCAGCAGTAGTGGGGGGAAGGCAGCAGTAGTGGGGGGAAAGCAGCAGTATTGGGGGAAAGCAGCAGTATTGGGGGAAGGCAGCAGTAGTGGGGGGGAAGGCAGCAGTAGTGGGGGAAAGGCAGCAGTAGTGGAAGGAAGGCAGCAGTAGAGGGGGGGGGAAGGCAGCAGTAGTGGGGGGGAAGGCAGCAGTATTGGGGGAAGGCAGCAGTAGTGGGGGGAAGGCAGTAGTTGGGGGAAGGCAGCAGTAGTGGGGGGGAAGGCAGCAGTTAGTGGGGGGTGGCAGCAGTAGTGGGGGGAGTGGCAGCTGTAGTGGGGGGGGGTGGCAGCAGTAGTGTGGGGGTGGCAGCAGTAGTGGGGGGAAGGCAGCAGTAGTGGGGGGATGCAGCAGGAGTGGGGGGAAGGCAGTAGTGGGGGGAAGGCAGCAGTAGTGGGAGGGGGTGGCAGCAGTAGTGGGGGGGGAAGGCAGCAGTAGTGGGGGCAAGGCAGCAGTAGTGGGGGGAAGGCAGCAGTAGTGGGGGGAAGGCAGCAGTAGTGGAGGGAAGGCAGCAGTAGTGGGGGGAAGGCAGCAGTAGTGGGGGGAAGGCAGCAGTAGTGGGGGGGAGGCAGCAGTAGTGGGGGGGGGGGTGACTGCAGTAGTGGGGGGGGTGGCAGCAGTAGTGGCGGGAAGGCAGCAGTAGTGGAGGGGTGGCAGCAGTAGTGGGGGGGTGGCAGCAGTAGTGGGGGGGGTGGCAGCAGTAGTGGGGGAAGGCAGCAGTAGTGGGGGGGGGGGTGGCAGCAGTATTGGGGGGGAGGCAGCAGTAGTGGGGGGGGGGCAGCAGTAGTAGGGGGGGGGCAGCAGCAGTGGGGGGAGGCAGCAGAAGTGGGGGGAAGGCAGCAGTAGTGGGGGGGAAGGCAGCAGAGTAGTGGGGGGAAGGCAGTAGTGGGGGGGGTGTGGCAGCAGTAGTGTGGGGGTGGCAGCAGTAGTGGGGGGAAGGCAGCAGTAGTGGGGGGAATGCAGCAGGAGTGGGGGGAAGGCAGTAGTGCGGGGAAGGCAGCAGTAGTGGGAGGGGGTGGCAGCAGTAGTGGGGGGGGGGAAGGCAGCAGTAGTGGGGGCAAGGCAGCAGTAGTGGGGGAAGGCAGCAGTAGTGGGGGGAAGGCAGCAGTAGTGGAGGGAAGGCAGCAGTAGTGGGGGGAAGGCAGCAGTAGTGGGGGGAAGGCAGCAGTAGTAGGGTGGAGGCAGCAGTAGTGGGGGGTGGCTGCAGTAGTGGGGGGGGTGGCAGCAGTAGTGGGGGGAAGGCAGCAGTAGTGGAGGGGTGGCAGCAGTAGTGGGGGGGTGGCAGCAGTAGTGGGGGGTGGCAGCAGTAGTAGTGGGGGAAGGCAGCAGTAGTGGGGGGAAGGCAGCAGTAGTGGGGGGAAGGCAGCAGTAGTTGGGGGAAGGCAGTAGTGGGGGGAAGGCAGCAGTAGTGGGGGGAAGGCAGTAGTGGGGGGAAGGCAGCAGTAGTAGGGGGAAGGCAGCAGTAGTGGGGGTGGCAGCAGTAGTGGGGGGGTGGCAGCTGTAGTGGGGGGGGGGTGGCAGCAGTATTGGGGGGGAGGCAGCAGTAGTGGTGGGGAAGGCAGCAGAAGTGGGGGGAAGGTAGCAGTAGTGGGTGGAAGGCAGCAGTAGTGGGGGGAAAGCAGCAGTAGTGGGGGGAAGGCAGTAGTGGGGGGAAGGCAGTAGTGGGGGGAAGGCAGCAGTAGTGGGGGGAAGGCAGTAGTTGGGGGAAGGCAGCAGTAGTAGGGGAAGGCAGCAGTAGTGGGGGGTGGCAGCAGTAGTGGGGGGGTGGCAGCTGTAGTGGGGGGGGGGGGGGGTGGCAGCAGTATTGGGGGGAGGCAGCAGTAGTGGTGGGGGTGGCAGCAGTAGTAGGGGGGAGGCAGCAGTAGTGGGGGGAAGGCAGCAGAAGTGGGGGAAGGCAGCAGTAGTGGGTGGAAGGCAGCAGTAGTGGGGGGAAAGCAGCAGTAGTGGGGGGAAGGCAGTAGTGGGGGGAAGGCAGTAGTGGGGGGAAGGCAGCAGTAGTGGGAGGAAGGCAGCAGTAGAGGGGGGGTGAAAGGCAGCAGTAGTGGGGGGGAAGGCAGCAGTATTGGGGGAAGGCAGCAGTAGTGGGGGGAAGGCAGCAGTAGTGGGGGGAAGGCAGCAGTAGTGGAGGGAAGGCGCAGTAGTGGGGGGAAGGCGAGCAGTAGTGGGGGAAGCCAGCAGTAGTGGGGGGGAGGCAGCAGTAGTGGGGGGGGTGACTGCAGTAGTGGGGGGGGTGGCAGCAGTAGTGGCGGGAAGGCAGCAGTAGTGGAGGGTGGCAGCAGTAGTGGGGGGGTGGCAGCAGTAGTGGGGGGGTGCAGCAGTAGTAGTGGGGGAAGGCAGCAGTAGTGGGGGGAAGGCAGCAGTAGTAGGGGAAGCAGTAGTGGGGGAAGGCAGCAGTAGTGGGGGGAAGGCAGTAGTTGGGGGAAGGCAGCATAGTAGGGGGAAGGCAGCAGTAGTGGGGGGTGGCAGCAGTAGTGGGGGGGTGGCAGCTGTAGTGGGGGGGGGGGTGGCAGCAGTATTGGGGGGGAGGCAGCAGTAGTGGGTGGGGGTGGCAGCAGTAGTAGGGGGGAGGCAGCAGTAGTGGGGGAAGGCAGCAGAAGTGGGGGGAAGGCAGCAGTCGTGGGTGGAAGGCAGCAGTAGTGGGGGGAAAGCAGCAGTAGTGGGGGGAAGGCAGTAGTGGGGGGAAGGCAGTAGTGGGGGGAAGGCAGCAGTAGTGGGAGGAAGGCAGCAGTAGAGGGGGGGTGAAAGGCAGCAGTAGTGGGGGGGAAGGCAGCAGTATTGGGGGAAGGCAGCAGTAGTGGGGGGAAGGCAGCAGTAGTGGGGGGAAGGCAGCAGTAGTGGGGGAAGGCAGCAGTAGTGGGGGGAAAGCAGCAGTATTGGGGGAAAGCAGCAGTATTGGGGGAAGGCAGCAGTAGTGGGGGGAAGGCAGCAGTAGTGGGGGAAAGGCAGCAGTAGTGGAAGGAAGGCAGCAGTAGAGGGGGGGGGAAGGCAGCAGTAGTGGGGGGGAAGGCAGCAGTATTGGGGGAAGGCAGCAGTAGTGGGGGGAAGGCAGTAGTTGGGGGAAGGCAGCAGTAGTAGGGGGAAGGCAGCAGTAGTGGGGGTGGCAGCAGTAATGGGGGGGTGGCAGCTGTAGTGGGGGGGGGGGTGGCAGCAGTAGTGTGGGGGTGGCAGCAGTAGTGGGGGGAAGGCAGCAGTAGTGGGGGGAATGCAGCAGGAGTGGGGGGAAGGCAGTAGTGGGGGGAAGGCAGCAGTAGTGGGAGGGGGTGGCAGCAGTAGTGGGGGAGGAAGGCAGCAGTAGTGGGGCAAGGCAGCAGTAGTGGGGGGAAGGCAGCAGTAGTGGGGGGAAGGCAGCAGTAGTGGAGGGAAGGCAGCAGTAGTGGGGGGAAGGCAGCAGTAGTGGGGGGAAGGCAGCAGTAGTGGGGGGGAAGGCAGCAGTAGTGGGGGGGGGGGGTGACTGCAGTAGTGGGGGGGTGGCAGCAGTAGTGGCGGGAAGGCAGCAGTAGTGGAGGGGTGGCAGCAGTAGTGGGGGGGTGGCAGCAGTAGTGGGGGGTGGCAGCAGTAGTGGGGGAAGGCAGCAGTAGTGGGGGGGGGGGGGGTGGCAGCAGTATTGGGGGGGAGGCAGCAGTAGTGGGGGGGGGGGCAGCAGTAGTAGGGGGGGAGGGCAGCAGCAGTGGGGGGAAGGCAGCAGAAGTGGGGGGAAGGCAGCAGTAGTGGGGGGAAGGCAGCAGTAGTGGGGGGAAGGCAGTAGTGGGGGGGGTGTGGCAGCAGTAGTGTGGGGGTGGCAGCAGTAGTGGGGGGAAGGCAGCAGTAGTGGGGGGAATGCAGCAGGAGTGGGGGGAAGGCAGTAGTGCGGGGAAGGCAGCAGTAGGGGGAGGGGGGCAGCAGTAGTGGGGGGGGGAAGGCAGCAGTAGTGGGGGCAAGGCAGCAGTAGTGGGGGAAGGCAGCAGTAGTGGGGGGAAGGCAGCAGTAGTGGAGGAAGGCAGCAGTAGTGGGGGGAAGGCAGCAGTAGTGGGGGGAAGGCAGCAGTAGTAGGGTGGAGGCAGCAGTAGTGGGGGGTGGCTGCAGTAGTGGGGGGGGTGGCAGCAGTAGTGGGGGGAAGGCAGCAGTAGTGGAGGGGTGGCAGCAGTAGTGGGGGGGTGGCAGCAGTGTGGGGGGTGGCAGCAGTAGTAGTGGGGGAAGGCAGCAGTAGTGGGGGGAAGGCAGCAGTAGTGGGGGGAAGGCAGCAGTAGTAGGGGGAAGGCAGCAGTAGTGGGGGGGAAGGCAGTAGTGGGGGGGGGTGGCAGCAGTAGTGTGGGGGTGGCAGCAGTAGTGGGGGGAAGGCAGCAGTAGTGGGGGGAATGCAGCAGGAGTGGGGGGAAGGCAGTAGTGCGGGGGAAGGCAGCAGTAGTGGGAGGGGGTGGCAGCAGTAGTGGGGGGGGGGAAGGCAGCAGTAGTGGGGGCAAGGCAGCAGTAGTGGGGGGAAGGCAGCAGTAGTGGGGGGAAGGCAGCAGTAGTGGAGGGAAGGCAGCAGTAGTGGGGGGAAGGCAGCAGTAGTGGGGGGGAAGGCAGCAGTAGTAGGGTGGAGGCAGCAGTAGTGGGGGGTGGCTGCAGTAGTGGGGGGGGTGGCAGCAGTAGTGGGGGGAAGGCAGCAGTAGTGGAGGGGTGGCAGCAGTAGTGGGGGGGTGGCAGCAGTAGTGGGGGGGTGGCAGCAGTAGTAGTGGGGGAAGGCAGCAGTAGTGGGGGGAAGGCAGCAGTAGTGGGGGGAAGGCAGCAGTAGTAGGGGGAAGGCAGTAGTGGGGGGAAGGCAGCAGTAGTGGGGGGAAGGCAGTAGTTGGGGGAAGGCAGCAGTAGTAGGGGGAAGGCAGCAGTAGTGGGGGGGTGGCAGCAGTAGTGGGGGGGTGGCAGCTGTAGTGGGGGGGGGGTGGCAGCAGTATTGGGGGGGAGGCAGCAGTAGTGGTGGGGAAGGCAGCAGAAGTGGGGGAGGGAAGGTAGCAGTAGTGGGTGGAAGGCAGCAGTAGTGGGGGAAAGCAGCAGTAGTGGGGGGAAGGCAGTAGTGGGGGGAAGGCAGTAGTGGGGGGAAGGCAGCAGTAGTGGGGGGAAGGCAGTAGTTGGGGGAAGGCAGCAGTAGTAGGGGAAGGCAGCAGTAGTGGGGGGGTGGCAGCAGTAGTGGGGGGGTGGCAGCTGTAGTGGGGGGGGGGGTGGCAGCAGTATTGGGGGGGAGGCAGCAGTAGTGGTGGGGGTGGCAGCAGTAGTAGGGGGGAGGCAGCAGTAGTGGGGGGAAGGCAGCAGAAGTGGGGGGAAGGCAGCAGTAGTGGGTGGAAGGCAGCAGTAGTGGGGGGAAAGCAGCAGTAGTGGGGGGAAGGCAGTAGTGGGGGGAAGGCAGTAGTGGGGGGAAGGCAGCAGTAGTGGGAGGAAGGCAGCAGTTGAGGGGGGGTGAAAGGCAGCAGTAGTGGGGGGGGAAGGCAGCAGTATTGGGGGAAGGCAGCAGTAGTGGGGGAAGGCAGCAGTAGTGGGGGGAAGGCAGCAGTAGTGGGGGGAAGGCAGCAGTAGTGGGGGGAAAGCAGCAGTAGTGGGGGGAAAGCAGCAGTATTGGGGGAAGGCAGCAGTAGTGGGGGGAAGGCAGCAGTAGTGGGGGGAAGGCAGCAGTAGTGGAAGGAAGGCAGCAGTAGAGGGGGGGGGGGAAGGCAGCAGTAGTGGGGGGGAAGGCAGCAGTATTGGGGGAAGGCAGCAGTAGTGGGGGGAAGGCAGTAGTTGGGGGAAGGCAGCAGTAGTAGGGGGAAGGCAGCAGTAGTGGGGGTGGCAGCAGTAGTGGGGGGGTGGCAGCTGTAGTGGGGGGGGGGTGGCAGCAGTATTGGGGGGGAGGCAGCAGTAGTGGGGGGGGGGCAGCAGTAGTAGGGGGGAGGCAGCAGTAGTGGGGGGAAGGCAGCAGAAGTGGGGGGAAGGCAGCAGTAGTGGGGGGGAAGGCAGCAGTAGTGGGGGGAAGGCAGTAGTGGGGGGGTGTGGCAGCAGTAGTGTGGGGGTGGCAGCAGTAGTGGGGGGAAGGCAGCAGTAGTGGGGGGAATGCAGCAGGAGTGGGGGGAAGGCAGTAGTGCGGGGAAGGCAGCAGTAGTGGGAGGGGGTGGCAGCAGTAGTGGGGGGGGGGGAAGGCAGCAGTAGTGGGGGCAAGGCAGCAGTAGTGGGGGGAAGGCAGCAGTAGTGGGGGGAAGGCAGCAGTAGTGGAGGGAAGGCAGCAGTAGTGGGGGAAGGCAGCAGTAGTGGGGGAAGGCAGCAGTAGTAGGGTGGAGGCAGCAGTAGTGGGGGGTGGCTGCAGTAGTGGGGGGGTGGCAGCAGTAGTGGGGGGAAGGCAGCAGTAGTGGAGGGGTGGCAGCAGTAGTGGGGGGGTGGCAGCAGTAGTGGGGGGGGTGGCAGCAGTAGTAGTGGGGGAAGGCAGCAGTAGTGGGGGGAAGGCAGCAGTAGTGGGGGGAAGGCAGCAGTAGTAGGGGGAAGGCAGTAGTGGGGGGAAGGCAGCAGTAGTGGGGGGAAGGCAGTAGTTGGGGGAAGGCAGCAGTAGTAGGGGGAAGGCAGCAGTAGTGGGGGGTGGCAGCAGTAGTGGGGGGGTGGCAGCTGTAGTGGGGGGGGGGGTGGCAGCAGTATTGGGGGGGAGGCAGCAGTGTGGTGGGGAAGGCAGCAGAAGTGGGGGGAAGGTAGCAGTAGTGGGTGGAAGGCAGCAGTAGTGGGGGGAAAGCAGCAGTAGTGGGGGGAAGGCAGTAGTGGGGGGAAGGCAGTAGTGGGGGGAAGGCAGCAGTAGTGGGAGGAAGGCAGCAGTAGAGGGGGGGGGGGAAGGCATCAGTAGTGGGGGGGAAGGCAGCAGTATTGGGGGAAGGCAGCAGTAGTGGGGGGAGGCAGCAGTAGTGGGGGGAAGGCAGCAGTAGTGGGGGCAAGGCAGCAGTAGTGGGGGGAAGGCAGCAGTAGTGGGGGGAAGGCAGCAGTAGTGGAGGGAAGGCAGCAGTAGTGGGGGGAAGGCAGCAGTAGTGGGGGGGAGGCAGCAGTAGTGGGGGGGTGGCTGCAGTAGTGGGGGGAAGGCAGCAGTAGTGGGGGGGGTGGCAGCAGTAGTGGGGGGAAGGCAGCAGTAGTGGAGGGGTGGGCAGCGGTAGTGGGGGGTGGCAGCAGTAGTGGGGGGGTGGCAGCAGTAGTAGTGGGGGAAGGCAGCAGTAGTGGGGGGAAGGCAGCAGTAGTAGGGGGAAGGCAGTAGTGGGGGGAAGGCAGCAGTAGTGGGGGGAAGGCAGTAGTTGGGGGAAGGCAGCAGTAGTAGGGGGAAGGCAGCAGTAGTGGGGGTGGCAGCAGTAGTGGGGGGGGGTGGCAGCTGTAGTGGGGGGGGGGGGGTGGCAGCAGTATTGGGGGGGAGGCAGCAGTAGTGGGGGGGGGGGTGGCAGCAGTAGTAGGGGGGAGGCAGCAGTAGTGGGGGGAAGGCAGCAGAAGTGGGGGGAAGGCAGCAGTAGTGGGTGGAAGGCAGCAGTAGTGGGGGGAAAGCAGCAGTAGTGGGGGGAAGGCAGTAGTGGGGGGAAGGGCAGTAGTGGGGGGAAGGCAGCAGTAGTGGGAGGAAGGCAGCAGTAGAGGGGGGGGGAAGGCAGCAGTAGTGGGGGGGAAGGCAGCAGTATTGGGGGAAGGCAGCAGTAGTGGGGGGAAGGCAGCAGTAGTGGGGGGAATGCAGCAGTAGTGGGGGGAAGGCAGCAGTAGTGGGGGGAAGGCAGCAGTAGTGGGGGGAAAGCAGCAGTAGTGGGGGGAAAGCAGAAATAGTGGGGGGGTGGCAGCATAGTAGGGGGGGAAGGCAGCAGTAGTGGGGGGAAGGCGGCCAGTATTGGGAGGGGGTGGCAGTGGGGGGAAGGCAGCAGTAGTGGGGTGTGTGGCAGCAGTACTGGGGGGTTGGCAGCACTAGTGGGGGGAAGGCAGCAGTAGTGGGGGGAAGGCAGCAGTAGTGGGGGGGAAGGCAGCAGTAGTGGGGTGAAGGCAGCAGTAGTGGGAGGAAGACAGCAGTAGTGGGGGGAAGGCAGCAGTAGTGGGGGGAAGGCAGCAGTAGTGGGGGTAAGGCAGCAGTAGTGGGGGGAGGCAGCAGTAGTGGGAGGAAGGCAGCAGTAGTGGGGGGAAGGCAGCAGTAGTGGGGTGAAGGCAGCAGTAGTGGGGGGAAGGCAGCAGTAGTGGGGGGTGGCAGCAGTAGTGGGGGGGGGTGGCAGCAGTAGTGGGGGAAGGCAGCAGTAGTGGGGGGGGGGGGGTGGCAGCAGTAGTGGAGGGAAGGCAGCAGTAGTAGGAAAAAAGCAGCAGTAGTGGGGGGAAGGCAGCAGTAGTGGGGGGGAAGGCAGCAGTAGTGGGGGGAAGGCAGTAGTGGGGAGGGTGTGGCAGCAGTAGTGTGGGGGTGGCAGCAGTAGTGGGGGAAGGCAGCAGTAGTGGGGGGAATGCAGCAGGAGTGGGGGGAAGGCAGTAGTGGGGGGAAGGCAGCAGTAGTGGGAGGGGGTGGCAGCAGTAGTGGGGGGGAAGGCAGCAGTAGTGGGGGCAAGGCAGCAGTAGTGGGGGGAAGGCAGCAGTAGTGGGGGGAAGGCAGCAGTAGTGGAGGGAAGGCAGCAGTAGTGGGGGAAGGCAGCAGTAGTGGGGGGGAGGCAGCAGTAGTGGGGGGGTGGCTGCAGTAGTGGGGGGAAGGCAGCAGTAGTGGGGGGGGGGTGGCAGCAGTAGTGGGGGGAAGGCAGCAGTAGTGGAGGGGTGGCAGCAGTAGTGGGGGGTGGCAGCAGTAGTGGGGGGTGGCAGCAGTAGTAGTGGGGGAAGGCAGCAGTAGTGGGGGGAAGGCAGCAGTAGTAGGGGGAAGGCAGTAGTGGGGGGAAGGCAGCAATAGTGGGGGGAAGGCAGTAGTTGGGGGAAGGCAGCAGTAGTAGGGGGAAGGCAGCAGTAGTGGGGGGTGGCAGCAGTAGTGGGGGGGTGGCAGCTGTAGGTGGGGGGGGGGGGTGGCAGCAATATTGGGGGGGAGGCAGCAGTAGTGGGGGGGGGGGGGGTGGCAGCAGTAGTAGGGGGGGAGGCAGCAGTAGTGGGGGGAAGGCAGCAGAAGTGGGGGGAAGGCAGCAGTAGTGGGGGGAAGGCAGCAGTAGTGGGGGGAAGGCAGTAATGGGGGGGGTGTGGCAGCAGTAGTGGGGGGAAGGCAGCAGTAGTGGGGGGAATGCAGCAGGAGTGGGGGGAAGGCAGTAGTGGGGGGAAGGCAGCAGTAGTGGGAGGGGGTGGCAGCAGTAGTGGGGGGGGGGAGGCAGCAGTAGTGGGGGCAAGGCAGCAGTAGTGGGGGGAAGGCAGCAGTAGTGGGGGGAAGGCAGCAGTAGTGGAGGGAAGGCAGCAGTAGTGGGGGGAAGGCAGCAGTAGTGGGGGGAAGGCAGCAGTAGTGGAGGGAAGGCAGCAGTAGTGGGGGGAAGGCAGCAGTAGTGGGGGGAGGCAGCAGTAGTGGGGGGGTGGCTGCAGTAGTGGGGGGAAGGCAGCAGTAGTGGGGGGGGGTGGCAGCAGTAGTGTGGGGAAGGCAGCAGTAGTGGAGGGGTGGCAGCAGTAGTGGGGGGGTGGCAGCAGTAGTGGGGGGTGGCAGCAGTAGTAGTGGGGGAAGGCAGCAGTAGTGGGGGAAGGCAGCAGTAGTAGGGGGAAGGCAGTAGTGGGGAGAAGGCAGCAGTAGTGGGGGGAAGGCAGTAGTTGGGGGAAGGCAGCAGTAGTAGGGGGAAGGCAGCAGTAGTGGGGGGTGGCAGCAGTAGTGGGGGGGTGGCAGCTGTAGTGGGGGGGTGTCAGCAATATTGGGGGGGAGGCAGCAGTAGTGGGGGGGGGGGTGGCAGCAGTAGTAGGGGGGAGGCAGCAGTAGTGGGGGGAAGGCAGCAGAAGTGGGGGGAAGGCAGCAGTAGTGGGGGGGAAGGCAGCAGTAGTGGGGGGAAGGCAGTAGGTGGGGGGTGTGTGGCAGCAGTAGTGTGGGGGTGGCAGCAGTAGTGGGGGGAAGGCAGCAGTAGTGGGGGGAATGCAGCAGGAGTGGGGGGAAGGCAGTAGTGGGGGGAAGGCAGCAGTAGTGGGAGGGGTGGCAGCAGTAGTGGGGGGGGGAGGCAGCAGTAGTGGGGGGAAGGCAGCAGTAGTGGGGGGAAGGCAGCAGTAGTGGAGGGAAGGCAGCAGTAGTGGGGGGAAGGCAGCAGTAGTGGGGGGAAGGCAGCAGTAGTGGGGGGGAGGCAGCAGTAGTGGGGGGGTGGCTGCAGTAGTGGGGGGGGTGGCAGCAGTAGTGGGGGGAAGGCAGCAGTAGTGGAGGGGTGGCAGCAGTAGTGGGGGGTGGCAGCAGTAGTGGGGGGTGGCAGCAGTAGTAGTGGGGGAAGGCAGCAGTAGTGGGGGGAAGGCAGCAGTAGTAGGGAAAGGCAGTAGTGGGGGGAAGGCAGCAGTAGTGGGGGGAAGGCAGTAGTTGGGGGAAGGCAGCAGTAGTAGGGGGAAGGCAGCAGTAGTGGGGGGTGGCAGCAGTAGTGGGGGGGTGGCAGCTGTAGTGGGGGGGGGGTGGCAGCAGTATTGGGGGGGAGGCAGCAGTAGTGGTGGGGGGGAAGTGGCAGCAGTAGTAGGGGGGAGGCAGCAGTAGTGGGGGGAAGGCAGCAGAAGTGGGGGGAAGGCAGCAGTAGTGGGTGGAAGGCAGCAGTAGTGGGGGGAAGGCAGTAGTGGGGGGAAGGCAGTAGTGGGGGGAAGGCAGCAGTAGTGGGAGGAAGGCAGCAGTAGTGGGAGGAAGGCAGCAGTAGAGGGGGGGGGGGGAAGGCAGCAGTAGTGGGGGGGAAGGCAGCAGTAGTGGGGGGAAGGCAGCAGTAGTGGGGGGAAGGCAGCAGTAGTGGGGGGAAAGCAGCAGTATTGGGGGAAGGCAGCAGTAGTGGGGGGAAGGCAGCAGTAGTGGGGGGAAGGCAGCAGTAGTGGGAGGAAGGCAGCAGTAGAGGGGGGGAAGGCAGCAGTAGTGGGGGGGAAGGCAGCAGTATTGGGGGAAGGCAGCAGTAGTGGGGGGAAGGCAGTAGTTGGGGGAAGGCAGCAGTATTGGGGGAAGGCAGCAGTAGTGGGGGGTGGCAGCAGTAGTGGGGGGGTGGCAGCTGTAGTGGGGGGGGGGGTGGCAGCAGTATTGGGGGGGAGGCAGCAGTAGTGGGGGGGGCAGCAGTAGTAGGGGGGAGAGGCAGCAGTAGTGGGGGGAAGGCAGCAGAAGTGGGGGAAGGCAGCAGTAGTGGGGGGGAAGGCAGCAGTAGTGGGGGGAAGGCAGTAGTGGGGGGGGTGTGGCAGCAGTAGTGTGGGGGTGGCAGCAGTAGTGGGGGGAAGGCAGCAGTAGTGGGGGGAATGCAGCAGGAGTTGGGGGAAGGCAGTAGTGGGGGGAAGGCAGCAGTAGTGGGAGGGGGTGGCAGCAGTAGTGGGGGGGGAAGGCAGCAGTAGTGGGGGCAAGGCAGCAGTAGTGGGGGGGAAGGCAGCAGTAGTGGGGGGCAGCAGTAGTGGAAGGCAGCAGTAGTGGAGGGAAGGCAGCAGTAGTGGGGGGAAGGCAGCAGTAGTGGGGGGAAGGCAGCAGTAGTGGGGGGGAGGCAGCAGTAGTGGGGGGTGGCTGCAGTAGTGGGGGGGGTGGCAGCAGTAGTGGGGGGAAGGCAGCAGTAGTGGAGGGGTGGCAGCAGTAGTGGGGGGGTGGCAGCAGTAGTGGGGGGGTGGCAGCAGTAGTAGTGGGGGAAGGCAGCAGTAGTGGGGGGGAAGGCAGCAGTAGTGGGGGGAAGGCAGTAGTGGGGGGAAGGCAGCAGTAGTGGGAGGAAGGCAGCAGTAGAGGGGGGGGGGGAAGGCAGCAGTAGTCGGGGGGAAGGCAGCAGTATTGGGGGAAGGCAGCAGTAGTGGGGGGAAGGCAGCAGTAGTGGGGGGAAGGCAGCAGTAGTGGGGGGAAGGCAGCAGTAGTGGGGGGAAGGCAGCAGTAGTGGGAGGAAGGCAGCAGTAGTGGGGGGAAAGCAGCAGTAGTGGGGGGAAAGCAGCAATAGTGGGGGGGTGGCAGCAGTAGTAGGGGGGAAGGCAGCAGTAGTGGGGGGAAGGCAGCAGTATTGGGAGGGGGTGGCAGTAGTGGGGGGAAGGCAGCAGTAGTGGGGTGTGTGGCAGCAGTACTGGGGGGTTGGCAGCACTAGTGGGGGGAAGGCAGCAGTAGTGGGGGGAAGGCAGCAGTAGTGGGGGGGAAGGCAGCAGTAGTGGGGTGAAGGCAGCAGTAGTGGGAGGAAGACAGCAGTAGTGGGGGGAAGGCAGCAGTAGTGGGGGGAAGGCAGCAGTAGTGGGGGCAAGGCAGCAGTAGTGGGGGGAAGGCAGCAGTAGTGGGAGGAAGGCAGCAGTAGTGGGGGGAAGGCAGCAGTAGTGGGGTGAAGGCAGCAGTAGTGGGGGAAGGCAGCAGTAGTGGGGGGTGGCAGCAGTAGTGGGGGGGGTGGCAGCAGTAGTGGGGGAAGGCAGCAGTAGTGGGGGGGGTGGCAGCAGTAGTGGAGGGAAGGCAGCAGTAGTAGGAAAAAAGCAGCAGTAGTGGGGGGAAGGCAGCAGTAGTGGGGAAAAGGCAGCAGTAGTGGGGGGGAAGGCAGCAGTAGTGGGGGGAAGGCAGCAGTAGTGGGGGGGAAGGCAGCAGTAGTGGGGGGAAGGCAGTAGTGGGGGGGGTGTGGCAGCAGTAGTGTGGGGGTGGCAGCAGTAGTGGGGGGAAGGCAGCAGTAGTGGGGGGAATGCAGCAGGAGTGGGGGGAAGGCAGTAGTGGGGGGAAGGCAGCAGTAGTGGGAGGGGGTGGCAGCAGTAGTGGGGGGGGAAGGCAGCAGTAGTGGGGGCAAGGCAGCAGTAGTGGGGGGAAGGCAGCAGTAGTGGGGGGAAGGCAGCAGTAGTGAGGGAGGAAGGCAGCAGTAGTGGGGGGAAGGCAGCAGTAGTGGGGGGGAGGCAGTAGTTGGGGGAAGGCAGCAGTAGTGGGGGGAAGGCAGTAGTTGGGGGAAGGCAGCAGTAGTAGGGGGAAGGCAGCAGTAGTGGGGGGGTGGCAGCAGTAGTGGGGGGGTGGCAGCTGTAGTGGGGGGGGGGTGGCAGCAATATTGCGGGGGAGGCAGCAGTAGTGGGGGGGGGTGGCAGCAGTAGTAGGGGGGGAGGCAGCAGTAGTGGGGGGAAGGCAGCAGAAGTGGGGGGAAGGCAGCAGTAGTGGGGGGGAAGGCAGCAGTAGTGGGGGGAAGGCAGTAATGGGGGGGGGGGGTGTGGCAGCAGTAGTGGGGGGAAGGCAGCAGTAGTGGAGTGAAGGCAGCAGTAGTGGGGGGAAGGCAGCAGTAGTGGGGGGGAGGCAGCAGTAGTGGGGGGGTGGCTGCAGTAGTGGGGGGAAGGCAGCAGTAGTGGGGGGGTGGCAGCAGTAGTGGGGGGAAGGCAGCAGTAGTGGAGGGGTGGCAGCGGTAGTGGGGGGGTGGCAGCAGTAGTGGGGGGGTGGCAGCAGTAGTAGTGGGGGAAGGCAGCAGTAGTGGGGGGAAGGCAGCAGTAGTAGGGGGAAGGCAGTAGTGGGGGGAAGGCAGCAGTAGTGGGGGGAAGGCAGTAGTTGGGGGAAGGCAGCAGTAGTAGGGGGAAGGCAGCAGTAGTGGGGAGTGGCAGCAGTAGTGGGGGGGTGGCAGCTGTAGTGGGGGGGGGGGGGGGGTGGCAGCAGTATTGGGGGGGAGGCAGCAGTAGTGGGGGGGGGGGGTGGCAGCAGTAGTAGGGGGGGAGGCAGCAGTAGTGGGGGGAAGGCAGCAGAAGTGGGGGGGAAGGCAGCAGTAGTGGGTGGAAGGCAGCAGTAGTGGGGGGAAAGCAGCAGTAGTGGGGGGAAGGCAGTAGTGGGGGGAAGGCAGTAGTGGGGGAAGGCAGCAGTAGTGGGAGGAAGGCAGCAGTAGAGGGGGGGGGGAAGGCAGCAGTAGTGGGGGGGAAGGCAGCAGTATTGGGGGAAGGCAGCAGTAGTGGGGGGAAGGCAGCAGTAGTGGGGGGAAGGCAGCAGTAGTGGGGGGAAGGCAGCAGTAGTGGGGGGAAGGCAGCAGTAGTGGGGGGAAAGCAGCAGTAGTGGGGGGAAAGCAGAAATAGTGGGGGGGTGGCAGCAGTAGTAGGGGGGGAAGGCAGCAGTAGTGGGGGGAAGGCGGCAGTATTGGGAGGGGGTGGCAGTAGTGGGGGGAAGGCAGCAGTAGTGGGGTGTGTGGCAGCAGTACTGGGGGGTTGGCAGCACTAGTGGGGGGAAGGCAGCAGTAGTGGGGGGAAGGCAGCAGTAGTGGGGGGGAAGGCAGCAGTAGTGGGGTGAAGGCAGCAGTAGTGGGAGGAAGACAGCAGTAGTGGGGGGAAGGCAGCAGTAGTGGGGGGAAGGCAGCAGTAGTGGGGGTAAGGCAGCAGTAGTGGGGGGAAGGCAGCAGTAGTGGGAGGAAGGCAGCAGTAGTGGGGGGAAGGCAGCAGTAGTGGGGTGAAGGCAGCAGTAGTGGGGGGAAGGCAGCAGTAGTGGGGGGTGGCAGCAGTAGTGGGGGGGGTGGCAGCAGTAGTGGGGGAAGGCAGCAGTAGTGGGGGGGGGGGTGGCAGCAGTAGTGGAGGGAAGGCAGCAGTAGTAGGAAAAAAGCAGCAGTAGTGGGGGGAAGGCAGCAGTAGTGGGGGGGAAGGCAGCAGTAGTGGGGGGAAGGCAGTAGTGGGGAGGGTGTGGCAGCAGTAGTGTGGGGGTGGCAGCAGTAGTGGGGGGAAGGCAGCAGTAGTGGGGGGAATGCAGCAGGAGTGGGGGGAAGGCAGTAGTGGGGGGAAGGCAGCAGTAGTGGGAGGGGGTGGCAGCAGTAGTGGGGGGGAAGGCAGCAGTAGTGGGGGCAAGGCAGCAGTAGTGGGGGGAAGGCAGCAGTAGTGGGGGGAAGGCAGCAGTAGTGGAGGGAAGGCAGCAGTAGTGGGGGGAAGGCAGCAGTAGTGGGGGGGAGGCAGCAGTAGTGGGGGGGTGGCTGCAGTAGTGGGGGGAAGGCAGCAGTAGTGGGGGGGGGTGGCAGCAGTAGTGGGGGGAAGGCAGCAGTAGTGGAGGGGTGGCAGCAGTAGTGGGGGGGTGGCAGCAGTAGTGGGGGGTGGCAGCAATAGTAGTGGGGGAAGGCAGCAGTAGTGGGGGGAAGGCAGCAGTAGTAGGGGGAAGGCAGTAGTGGGGGGAAGGCAGCAATAGTGGGGGGAAGGCAGTAGTTGGGGGAAGGCAGCAGTAGTAGGGGGAAGGCAGCAGTAGTGGGGGGTGGCAGCAGTAGTGGGGGGGTGGCAGCTGTAGTGGGGGGGGGGGGGTGGCAGCAATATTGGGGGGGAGGCAGCAGTAGTGGGGGGGGGGGGGGTGGCAGCAGTAGTAGGGGGGGAGGCAGCAGTAGTGGGGGGAAGGCAGCAGAAGTGGGGGGAAGGCAGCAGTAGTGGGGGGGAAGGCAGCAGTAGTGGGGGGAAGGCAGTAATGGGGGGGGTGTGGCAGCAGTAGTGGGGGGAAGGCAGCAGTAGTGGGGGGAATGCAGCAGGAGTGGGGGGAAGGCAGTAGTGGGGGGAAGGCAGCAGTAGTGGGAGGGGGTGGCAGCAGTAGTGGGGGGGGGGAGGCAGCAGTAGTGGGGGCAAGGCAGCAGTAGTGGGGGGAAGGCAGCAGTAGTGGGGGGAAGGCAGCAGTAGTGGAGGGAAGGCAGCAGTAGTGGGGGGAAGGCAGCAGTAGTGGGGGGAAGGCAGCAGTAGTGGAGGGAAGGCAGCAGTAGTGGGGGGAAGGCAGCAGTAGTGGGGGGGAGGCAGCAGTAGTGGGGGGGTGGCTGCAGTAGTGGGGGGAAGGCAGCAGTAGTGGGGGGGGGTGGCAGCAGTAGTGTGGGGAAGGCAGCAGTAGTGGAGGGGTGGCAGCAGTAGTGGGGGGGTGGCAGCAGTAGTGGGGGGTGGCAGCAGTAGTAGTGGGGGAAGGCAGCAGTAGTGGGGGGAAGGCAGCAGTAGTAGGGGGAAGGCAGTAGTGGGGAGAAGGCAGCAGTAGTGGGGGGAAGGCAGTAGTTGGGGGAAGGCAGCAGTAGTAGGGGGAAGGCAGCAGTAGTGGGGGGTGGCAGCAGTAGTGGGGGGGTGGCAGCTGTAGTGGGGGGGTGTCAGCAATATTGGGGGGGAGGCAGCAGTAGTGGGGGGGGGGTGGCAGCAGTAGTAGGGGGGAGGCAGCAGTAGTGGGGGGAAGGCAGCAGAAGTGGGGGGAAGGCAGCAGTAGTGGGGGGGAAGGCAGCAGTAGTGGGGGGAAGGCAGTAGTGGGGGGTGTGTGGCAGCAGTAGTGTGGGGGTGGCAGCAGTAGTGGGGGGAAGGCAGCAGTAGTGGGGGGAATGCAGCAGGAGTGGGGGGAAGGCAGTAGTGGGGGGAAGGCAGCAGTAGTGGGAGGGGTGGCAGCAGTAGTGGGGGGGGAGGCAGCAGTAGTGGGGGGAAGGCAGCAGTAGTGGGGGGAAGGCAGCAGTAGTGGAGGGAAGGCAGCAGTAGTGGGGGGAAGGCAGCAGTAGTGGGGGGAAGGCAGCAGTAGTGGGGGGGAGGCAGCAGTAGTGGGGGGGTGGCTGCAGTAGTGGGGGGGGTGGCAGCAGTAGTGGGGGGAAGGCAGCAGTAGTGGAGGGGTGGCAGCAGTAGTGGGGGGGTGGCAGCAGTAGTGGGGGGGTGGCAGCAGTAGTAGTGGGGGAAGGCAGCAGTAGTGGGGGGAAGGCAGCAGTAGTAGGGAAAGGCAGTAGTGGGGGGAAGGCAGCAGTAGTGGGGGGAAGGCAGTAGTTGGGGGAAGGCAGCAGTAGTAGGGGGAAGGCAGCAGTAGTGGGGGGTGGCAGCAGTAGTGGGGGGGTGGCAGCTGTAGTGGGGGGGGGTGGCAGCAGTATTGGGGGGGAGGCAGCAGTAGTGGTGGGGGGGGAAGTGGCAGCAGTAGTAGGGGGGAGGCAGCAGTAGTGGGGGGAAGGCAGCAGAAGTGGGGGGAAGGCAGCAGTAGTGGGTGGAAGGCAGCAGTAGTGGGGGGAAGGCAGTAGTGGGGGGAAGGCAGTAGTGGGGGGAAGGCAGCAGTAGTGGGAGGAAGGCAGCAGTAGTGGGAGGAAGGCAGCAGTAGAGGGGGGGGGGGGAAGGCAGCAGTAGTGGGGGGGAAGGCAGCAGTAGTGGGGGGAAGGCAGCAGTAGTGGGGGGAAGGCAGCAGTAGTGGGGGGAAAGCAGCAGTATTGGGGGAAGGCAGCAGTAGTGGGGGGAAGGCAGCAGTAGTGGGGGGAAGGCAGCAGTAGTGGGAGGAAGGCAGCAGTAGAGGGGGGGGAAGGCAGCAGTAGTGGGGGGGAAGGCAGCAGTATTGGGGGAAGGCAGCAGTAGTGGGGGGAAGGCAGTAGTTGGGGGAAGGCAGCAGTATTGGGGGAAGGCAGCAGTAGTGGGGGGTGGCAGCAGTAGTGGGGGGGTGGCAGCTGTAGTGGGGGGGGGGGTGGCAGCAGTATTGGGGGGGAGGCAGCAGTAGTGGGGGGGGCAGCAGTAGTAGGGGGGAGAGGCAGCAGTAGTGGGGGGAAGGCAGCAGAAGTGGGGGGAAGGCAGCAGTAGTGGGGGGAAGGCAGCAGTAGTGGGGGGAAGGCAGTAGTGGGGGGGGTGTGGCAGCAGTAGTGTGGGGGTGGCAGCAGTAGTGGGGGGAAGGCAGCAGTAGTGGGGGGAATGCAGCAGGAGTTGGGGGAAGGCAGTAGTGGGGGGAAGGCAGCAGTAGTGGGAGGGGGTGGCAGCAGTAGTGGGGGGGGAAGGCAGCAGTAGTGGGGGCAAGGCAGCAGTAGTGGGGGGAAGGCAGCAGTAGTGGGGGGAAGGCAGCAGTAGTGGAGGGAAGGCAGCAGTAGTGGGGGGAAGGCAGCAGTAGTGGGGGGAAGGCAGCAGTAGTGGGGGGGAGGCAGCAGTAGTGGGGGGGTGGCTGCAGTAGTGGGGGGGGGGGTGGCAGCAGTAGTGGGGGGAAGGCAGCAGTAGTGGAGGGGTGGCAGCAGTAGTGGGGGGGTGGCAGCAGTAGTGGGGGGGTGGCAGCAGTAGTAGTGGGGGAAGGCAGCAGTAGTGGGGGGGAAGGCAGCAGTAGTGGGGGGAAGGCAGTAGTGGGGGGAAGGCAGCAGTAGTGGGAGGAAGGCAGCAGTAGAGGGGGGGGGGAAGGCAGCAGTAGTGGGGGGGAAGGCAGCAGTATTGGGGGAAGGCAGCAGTAGTGGGGGGAAGGCAGCAGTAGTGGGGGGAAGGCAGCAGTAGTGGGGGGAAGGCAGCAGTAGTGGGGGGAAGGCAGCAGTAGTGGGAGGAAGGCAGCAGTAGTGGGGGGAAAGCAGCAGTAGTGGGGGGAAAGCAGCAATAGTGGGGGGGTGGCAGCAGTAGTAGGGGGGGAAGGCAGCAGTAGTGGGGGGAAGGCAGCAGTATTGGGAGGGGGTGGCAGTAGTGGGGGGAAGGCAGCAGTAGTGGGGTGTGTGGCAGCAGTACTGGGGGGTTGGCAGCACTAGTGGGGGGAAGGCAGCAGTAGTGGGGGGAAGGCAGCAGTAGTGGGGGGGAAGGCAGCAGTAGTGGGGTGAAGGCAGCAGTAGTGGGAGGAAGACAGCAGTAGTGGGGGGAAGGCAGCAGTAGTGGGGGGAAGGCAGCAGTAGTGGGGGCAAGGCAGCAGTAGTGGGGGGAAGGCAGCAGTAGTGGGAGGAAGGCAGCAGTAGTGGGGGGAAGGCAGCAGTAGTGGGGTGAAGGCAGCAGTAGTGGGGGGAAGGCAGCAGTAGTGGGGGGTGGCAGCAGTAGTGGGGGGGGTGGCAGCAGTAGTGGGGGAAGGCAGCAGTAGTGGGGGGGGTGGCAGCAGTAGTGGAGGGAAGGCAGCAGTAGTAGGAAAAAAGCAGCAGTAGTGGGGGGAAGGCAGCAGTAGTGGGGAAAAGGCAGCAGTAGTGGGGGGGAAGGCAGCAGTAGTGGGGGGAAGGCAGCAGTAGTGGGGGGGAAGGCAGCAGTAGTGGGGGGAAGGCAGTAGTGGGGGGGGTGTGGCAGCAGTAGTGTGGGGGTGGCAGCAGTAGTGGGGGGAAGGCAGCAGTAGTGGGGGGAATGCAGCAGGAGTGGGGGGAAGGCAGTAGTGGGGGGAAGGCAGCAGTAGTGGGAGGGGGTGGCAGCAGTAGTGGGGGGGGAAGGCAGCAGTAGTGGGGGCAAGGCAGCAGTAGTGGGGGGAAGGCAGCAGTAGTGGGGGGAAGGCAGCAGTAGTGGAGGGAAGGCAGCAGTAGTGGGGGGAAGGCAGCAGTAGTGGGGGGGAGGCAGTAGTTGGGGGAAGGCAGCAGTAGTGGGGGGAAGGCAGTAGTTGGGGGAAGGCAGCAGTAGTAGGGGGAAGGCAGCAGTAGTGGGGGGGTGGCAGCAGTAGTGGGGGGGTGGCAGCTGTAGTGGGGGGGGGGGTGGCAGCAATATTGCGGGGGAGGCAGCAGTAGTGGGGGGGGGTGGCAGCAGTAGTAGGGGGGGAGGCAGCAGTAGTGGGGGGAAGGCAGCAGAAGTGGGGGGAAGGCAGCAGTAGTGGGGGGGAAGGCAGCAGTAGTGGGGGGAAGGCAGTAATGGGGGGGGGGGGTGTGGCAGCAGTAGTGGGGGGAAGGCAGCAGTAGTGGGGGGAATGCAGCAGGAGTGGGGGGAAGGCAGTAGTGGGGGGAAGGCAGCAGTAGTGGGAGGGGGTGGCAGCAGTAGTGGGGGGGGAAGGCAGCAGTAGTGGGGGCAAGGCAGCAGTAGTGGGGGGAAGGCAGCAGTAGTGGGGGGAAGGCAGCAGTAGTGGAGGGAAGGCAGCAGTAGTGGGGGGAAGGCAGCAGTAGTGGGGGGAAGGCAGCAGTAGTGGGGGGAAGGCAGCAGTAGTGGAGGGAAGGCAGCAGTAGTGGGGGGAAGGCAGCAGTAGTGGGGGGAGGCAGCAGTAGTGGGGGGGTGGCTGCAGTAGTGGGGGGAAGGCAGCAGTAGTGGGGGGGGTGGCAGCAGTAGTGGGGGGAAGGCAGCAGTAGTGGAGGGGTGGCAGCAGTAGTGGGGGGATGGCAGCAGTAGTGGGGGGTGGCAGCAGTAGTAGTGGGGGAAGGCAGCAGTAGTGGGGGGAAGGCAGCAGTAGTAGGGTGAAGGCAGTAGTGGGGGGAAGGCAGCAGTAGTGGGGGGAAGGCAGTAGTTGGGGGAAGGCAGCAGTAGTAGGGGGAAGGCAGCAGTAGTGGGGGGTGGCAGCAGTAGTGGGGGGGTGGCAGCTGTAGTGGGGGGGTGGCAGCAATATTGGGGGGGAGGCAGCAGTAGTGGGGGGGGGGTGGCAGCAGTAGTAGGGGGGGAGGCAGCAGTAGTGGGGGGAAGGCAGCAGAAGTGGGGGGAAGGCAGCAGTAGTGGGGGGGAAGGCAGCAGTAGTGGGGGGAAGGCAGTAGTGGGGGGGGTGTGGCAGCAGTAGTGTGGAGGTGGCAGCAGTAGTGGGGGGAAGGCAGCAGTAGTGGGGGGAATGCAGCAGGAGTGGGGGGAAGGCAGTAGTGGGGGGAAGGCAGCAGTAGTGGGAGGGGGTGGCAGCAGTAGTGGGGGGGGAAGGCAGCAGTAGTGGGGGGAAGGCAGCAGTAGTGGGGGGAAGGCAGCAGTAGTGGAGGGGAGGCAGCAGTAGTGGGGGGAAGGCAGCAGTAGTGGGGGGAAGGCAGCAGTAGTGGGGGGGAGGCAGCAGTAGTGGGGGGGTGGCTGCAGTAGTGGGGGGGGTGGCAGCAGTAGTGGGGGGAAGGCAGCAGTAGTGGAGGGGTGGCAGCAGTAGTGGGGGGGTGGCAGCAGTAGTGGGGGGTGGCAGCAGTAGTAGTGGGGGAAGGCAGCAGTAGTGGGGGGAAGGCAGCAGTAGTAGGGGGAAGGCAGTAGTGGGGGGAAGGCAGCAGTAGTGGGGGGAAGGCAGTAGTTGGGGGAAGGCAGCAGTAGTAGGGGGAAGGCAGCAGTAGTGGGGGGTGGCAGCAGTAGTGGGGGGGTGGCAGCTGTAGTGGGGGGGGGGGTGGCAGCAGTATTGGGGGGGAGGCAGCAGTAGTGGTGGGGGGGAAGTGGCAGCAGTAGTAGGGGGGAGGCAGCAGTAGTGGGGGGAAGGCAGCAGAAGTGGGGGGAAGGCAGCAGTAGTGGGTGGAAGGCAGCAGTAGTGGGGGGAAAGCAGCAGTAGTGGGGGGAAGGCAGTAGTGGGGGGAAGGCAGTAGTGGGGGGAAGGCAGCAGTAGTGGGAGGAAGGCAGCAGTAGAGGGGGGGGGGGAAGGCAGCAGTAGTGGGGGGGAAGGCAGCAGTATTGGGGGAAGGCAGCAGTAGTGGGGGGAAGGCAGCAGTATTGGGGGGAAGGCAGCAGTAGTGGGGGGAAGGCAGCAGTAGTGGGGGGAAAGCAGCAGTAGTGGGGGGAAAGCAGCAGTATTGGGGGAAGGCAGCAGTAGTGGGGGGAAGGCAGCAGTAGTGGGGGGAAGGCAGCAGTAGTGGGAGGAAGGCAGCAGTAGAGGGGGGGGAAGGCAGCAGTAGTGGGGGGGAAGGCAGCAGTATTGGGGGAAGGCAGCAGTAGTGGGGGGAAGGCAGTAGTTGGGGGAAGGCAGCAGTAGTAGGGGGAAGGCAGCAGTAGTGGGGGGTGGCAGCAGTAGTGGGGGGGTGGCAGCTGTAGTGAGGGGGGGTGGCAGCAGTATTGGGGGGGAGGCAGCAGTAGTGGGGGGGGCAGCAGTATTAGGGGGGGGAGGCAGCAGTAGTGGGGGGAAGGCAGCAGAAGTGGGGGGAAGGCAGCAGTAGTGGGGGGGAAGGCAGCAGTAGTGGGGGGAAGGCAGTAGTGGGGGGGGTGTGGCAGCAGTAGTGTGGGGGTGGCAGCAGTAGTGGGGGGAAGGCAGCAGTAGTGGGGGGAATGCAGCAGGAGTGGGGGGAAGGCAGTAGTGGGGGGAAGGCAGCAGTAGTGGGAGGGGGTGGCAGCAGTAGTGGGGGGGGAAGGCAGCAGTAGTGGGGGCAAGGCAGCAGTAGTGGGGGGAAGGCAGCAGTAGTGGGGGGAAGGCAGCAGTAGTGGAGGGAAGGCAGCAGTAGTGGGGGGAAGGCAGCAGTAGTGGGGGGAAGGCAGCAGTAGTGGGGGGGAGGCAGCAGTAGTGGGGGGGTGGCAGCAGTAGTAGTGGGGGAAGGCAGCAGTAGTGGGGGGGAAGGCAGCAGTAGTGGGGGGAAGGCAGTAGTGGGGGGAAGGCAGCAGTAGTGGGAGGAAGGCAGCAGTAGAGGGGAGGGGGAAGGCAGCAGTAGTGGGGGGGAAGGCAGCAGTATTGGGGGAAGGCAGCAGTAGTGGGGGGAAGGCAGCAGTAGTGGGGGGAAGGCAGCAGTAGTGGGGGGAAGGCAGCAGTAGTGGGGGGAAGGCAGCAGTAGTGGGAGGAAGGCAGCAGAAGTGGGGGGAAAGCAGCAGTAGTGGGGGGAAAGCAGCAATAGTGGGGGGGGTGGCAGCAGTAGTAGGGGGGGAAGGCAGCAGTAGTGGGGGGAAGGCGGCAGTATTGGGTGGGTGGCAGTAGTGGGGGGAAGGCAGCAGTAGTGGGGTGTGTGGCAGCAGTACTGGGGGGTTGGCAGCACTAGTGGGGGGAAGGCAGCAGTAGTGGGGGGAAGGCAGCAGTAGTGGGGGGGAAGGCAGCAGTAGTGGGGTGAAGGCAGCAGTAGTGGGAGGAAGACAGCAGTAGTGGGGGGAAGGCAGCAGTAGTGGGGGGAAGGCAGCAGTAGTGGGGGCAAGGCAGCAGTAGTGGGGGGAAGGCAGCAGTAGTGGGAGGAAGGCAGCAGTAGTGGGGGGAAGGCAGCAGTAGTGGGGTGAAGGCAGCAGTAGTGGGGGGAAGGCAGCAGTAGTGGGGGGTGGCAGCAGTAGTGGGGGGGTGGCAGCAGTAGTGGGGGAAGGCAGCAGTAGTGGGGGGGGGTGGCAGCAGTAGTGGAGGGAAGGCAGCAGTAGTAGGAAAAAAGCAGCAGTAGTGGGGGGAAGGCAGCAGTAGTGGGGGGAAGGCAGCAGTAGTGGGGGGGAAGGCAGCAGTAGTGGGGGGAAGGCAGCAGTAGTGGGGGGGAAGGCAGCAGTAGTGGGGGGAAGGCAGTAGTGGGGGGGGTGTGGCAGCAGTAGTGTGGGGGTGGCAGCAGTAGTGGGGGGAAGGCAGCAGTAGTGGGGGGAATGCAGCAGGAGTGGGGGGAAGGCAGTAGTGGGGGGAAGGCAGCAGTAGTGGGAGGGGGTGGCAGCAGTAGTGGGGGGGGGAAGGCAGCAGTAGTGGGGGCAAGGCAGCAGTAGTGGGGGGAAGGCAGCAGTAGTGGGGGGAAGGCAGCAGTAGTGGAGGGAAGGCAGCAGTAGTGGGGGGAAGGCAGCAGTAGTGGGGGGGAGGCAGTAGTTGGGGGAAGGCAGCAGTAGTGGGGGGAAGGCAGTAGCTGGGGGAAGGCAGCAGTAGTAGGGGGAAGGCAGCAGTAGTGGGGGGGTGGCAGCAGTAGTGGGGGGGTGGCAGCTGTAGTGGGGGGGGTGGCAGCAATATTGGGGGGGAGGCAGCAGTAGTGGGGGGGGGGTGGCAGCAGTAGTAGGGGGGGAGGCAGCAGTAGTGGGGGGAAGGCAGCAGAAGTGGGGGGAAGGCAGCAGTAGTGGGGGGGAAGGCAGCAGTAGTGGGGGGAAGGCAGTAATGGGGGGGTGTGGCAGCAGTAGTGGGGGGAAGGCAGCAGTAGTGGGGGGAATGCAGCAGGAGTGGGGGGAAGGCAGTAGTGGGGGGAAGGCAGCAGTAGTGGGAGGGGGTGGCAGCAGTAGTGGGGGGGGAAGGCAGCAGTAGTGGGGGCAAGGCAGCAGTAGTGGGGGGAAGGCAGCAGTAGTGGGGGGAAGGCAGCAGTAGTGGAGGGAAGGCAGCAGTAGTGGGGGGAAGGCAGCAGTAGTGGGGGGAAGGCAGCAGTAGTGGGGGGAAGGCAGCAGTAGTGGAGGGAAGGCAGCAGTAGTGGGGGGAAGGCAGCAGTAGTGGGGGGGAGGCAGCAGTAGTGGGGGGGGGTGGCTGCAGTAGTGGGGGGAAGGCAGCAGTAGTGGGGGGGGTGGCAGCAGTAGTGGGGGGAAGGCAGCAGTAGTGGAGGGGTGGCAGCAGTAGTGGGGGGGTGGCAGCAGTAGTGGGGGGTGGCAGCAGTAGTAGTGGGGGAAGGCAGCAGTAGTGGGGGGAAGGCAGCAGTAGTAGGGGGAAGGCAGTAGTGGGGGGAAGGCAGCAGTGGTGGGGGGAAGGCAGTAGTTGGGGGAAGGCAGCAGTAGTAGGGGGAAGGCAGCAGTAGTGGGGGGTGGCAGCAGTAGTGGGGGGGTGGCAGCTGTAGTGGGGGGGTGGCAGCAATATTGGGGGGGAGGCAGCAGTAGTGGGGGGGGGGTGGCAGCAGTAGTAGGGGGGGAGGCAGCAGTAGTGGGGGGAAGGCAGCAGAAGTGGGGGGAAGGCAGCAGTAGTGGGGGGGAAGGCAGCAGTAGTGGGGGGAAGGCAGTAGTGGGGGGGGTGTGGCAGCAGTAGTGTGGGGGTGGCAGCAGTAGTGGGGGGAAGGCAGCAGTAGTGGGGGGAATGCAGCAGGAGTGGGGGGAAGGCAGTAGTGGGGGGAAGGCAGCAGTAGTGGGAGGGGGTGGCAGCAGTAGTGGGGGGGGGAAGGCAGCAGTAGTGGGGGGAAGGCAGCAGTAGTGGGGGGAAGGCAGCAGTAGTGGAGGGAAGGCAGCAGTAGTGGGGGGAAGGCAGCAGTAGTGGGGGGAAGGCAGCAGTAGTGGGGGGGAGGCAGCAGTAGTGGGGGGGTGGCTGCAGTAGTGGGGGGGGTGGCAGCAGTAGTGGGGGGAAGGCAGCAGTAGTGGAGGGGTGGCAGCAGTAGTGGGGGGCTGGCAGCAGTAGTGGGGGGTGGCAGCAGTAGTAGTGGGGGAAGGCAGCAGTAGTGGGGGGAAGGCAGCAGTAGTAGGGGGAAGGCAGTAGTGGGGGGAAGGCAGCAGTAGTGGGGGGAAGGCAGTAGTTGGGGGAAGGCAGCAGTAGTAGGGGGAAGGCAGCAGTAGTGGGGGGTGGCAGCAGTAGTGGGGGGGTGGCAGCTGTAGTGGGGGGGGGTGGCAGCAGTATTGGGGGGGAGGCAGCAGTAGTGGTGGGGGGAAGTGGCAGCAGTAGTAGGGGGGAGGCAGCAGTAGTGGGGGGAAGGCAGCAGAAGTGGGGGGAAGGCAGCAGTAGTGGGTGGAAGGCAGCAGTAGTGGGGGGAAAGCAGCAGTAGTGGGGGGAAGGCAGTAGTGGGGGGAAGGCAGTAGTGGGGGGAAGGCAGCAGTAGTGGGAGGAAGGCAGCAGTAGAGGGGGGGGGGGGGGGAGGCAGCAGTAGTGGGGGGGAAGGCAGCAGTATTGGGGGAAGGCAGCAGTAGTGGGGGGAAGGCAGCAGTATTGGGGGGAAGGCAGCAGTAGTGGGGGGAAGGCAGCAGTAGTGGGGGGAAAGCAGCAGTAGTGGGGGGAAAGCAGCAGTATTGGGGGAAGGCAGCAGTAGTGGGGGGAAGGCAGCAGTAGTGGGGGGAAGGCAGCAGTAGTGGGAGGAAGGCAGCAGTAGAGGGGGGGGAAGGCAGCAGTAGTGGGGGGGAAGGCAGCAGTATTGGGGGAAGGCAGCAGTAGTGGGGGGAAGGCAGTAGTTGGGGGAAGGCAGCAGTAGTAGGGGGAAGGCAGCAGTAGTGGGGGGTGGCAGCAGTAGTGGGGGGGTGGCAGCTGTAGTGGGGGGGGGTGGCAGCAGTATTGGGGGGGAGGCAGCAGTAGTGGGGGGGGGCAGCAGTAGTAGGGGGGGGAGGCAGCAGTAGTGGGGGGAAGGCAGCAGAATTGGGGGGAAGGCAGCAGTAGTGGGGGGGAAGGCAGCAGTAGTGGGGGGAAGGCAGTAGTGGGGGGGGGTGTGGCAGCAGTAGTGTGGGGGTGGCAGCAGTAGTGGGGGGAAGGCAGCAGTAGTGGGGGGAATGCAGCAGGAGTGGGGGGAAGGCAGTAGTGGGGGGAAGGCAGCAGTAGTGGGAGGGGGTGGCAGCAGTAGTGGGGGGGGGAAGGCAGCAGTAGTGGGGGCAAGGCAGCAGTAGTGGGGGGAAGGCAGCAGTAGTGGGGGGAAGGCAGCAGTAGTGGAGGGAAGGCAGCAGTAGTGGGGGGAAGGCAGCAGTAGTGGGGGGAAGGCAGCAGTAGTGGGGGGAGGCAGCAGTAGTGGGGGGGTGGCTGCAGTAGTGGGGGGGGTGGCAGCAGTAGTGGGGGGAAGGCAGCAGTAGTGGAGGGGTGGCAGCAGTAGTGGGGGGTGGCAGCAGTAGTGGGGGGGTGGCAGCAGTAGTAGTGGGGGAAGGCAGCAGTAGTGGGGGGGAAGGCAGCAGTAGTGGGGGGAAGGCAGTAGTGGGGGGAAGGCAGCAGTAGTGGGAGGAAGGCAGCAGTAGAGGGGGGGGGGGAAGGCAGCAGTAGTGGGGGGGAAGGAAGCAGTATTGGGGGAAGGCAGCAGTAGTGGGGGGAAGGCAGCAGTAGTGGGGGGAAGGCAGCAGTAGTGGGGGGAAGGCAGCAGTAGTGGGGGGAAGGCAGCAGTAGTGGGAGGAAGGCAGCAGTAGTGGGGGGAAAGCAGCAGTAGTGGGGGGAAAGCAGCAATAGTGGGGGGGTGGCAGCAGTAGTAGGGGGGGAAGGCAGCAGTAGTGGGGGGAAGGCGGCAGTATTGGGAGGGGGTGGCAGTAGTGGGGGGAAGGCAGCAGTAGTGGGGTGTGTGGCAGCAGTACTGGGGGGTTGGCAGCACTAGTGGGGGGAAGGCAGCAGTAGTGGGGGGAAGGCAGCAGTAGTGGGGGGGAAGGCAGCAGTAGTGGGGTGAAGGCAGCAGTAGTGGGAGGAAGACAGCAGTAGTGGGGGGAAGGCAGCAGTAGTGGGGGGAAGGCAGCAGTAGTGGGGGTAAGGCAGCAGTAGTGGGGGGAAGGCAGCAGTAGTGGGAGGAAGGCAGCAGTAGTGGGGGGAAGGCAGCAGTAGTGGGGTGAAGGCAGCAGTAGTGGGGGGAAGGCAGCAGTAGTGGGGGGTGGCAGAAGTAGTGGGGGGGGGTGGCAGCAGTAGTGGGGGAAGGCAGCAGTAGTGGGGGGGGTGGCAGCAGTAGTGGAGGGAAGGCAGCAGTAGTAGGAAAAAAGCAGCAGTAGTGGGGGGAAGGCAGTAGTTGGGGGAAGGCAGCAGTAGTGGGGGGAAGGCAGCAGTAGTGGGGGGGAAGGCAGCAGTAGTGGGGGGAAGGCAGTAGTGGGGGGGGTGTGGCAGCAGTAGTGTGGGGGTGGCAGCAGTAGTGGGGGGAAGGCAGCAGTAGTGGGGGGAATGCAGCAGGAGTGGGGGGAAGGCAGTAGTGGGGGGAAGGCAGCAGTAGTGGGAGGGGGTGGCAGCAGTAGTGGGGGGGGAAGGCAGCAGTAGTGGGGGCAAGGCAGCAGTAGTGGGGGGAAGGCAGCAGTAGTGGGGGGAAGGCAGCAGTAGTGTAGGGAAGGCAGCAGTAGTGGGGGGAAGGCAGCAGTAGTGGGGGGGAGGCAGCAGTAGTGGGGGGGGTGGCTGCAGTAGTGGGGGGAAGGCAGCAGTAGTGGGGGGGGTGGCAGCAGTAGTGGGGGGAAGGCAGCAGTAGTGGAGGGGTGGCAGCAGTAGTGGGGGGGTGGCAGCAGTAGTGGGGGGTGGCAGCAGTAGTAGTGGGGGAAGGCAGCAGTAGTGGGGGGAAGGCAGCAGTAGTAGGGGGAAGGCAGTAGTGGGGGGAAGGCAGCAGTAGTGGGGGGAAGGCAGTAGTTGGGGGAAGGCAGCAGTAGTAGGGGGAAGGCAGCAGTAGTGGGGGGTGGCAGCAGTAGTGGGGGGGTGGCAGCTGTAGTGGGGGGGGTGGCAGCAATATTGGGGGGGAGGCAGCAGTAGTGGGGGGGGGGTGGCAGCAGTAGTAGGGGGGAGGCAGCAGTAGTGGGGGGAAGGCAGCAGAAGTGTGGGGAAGGCAGCAGTAGTGGGGGGGAAGGCAGCAGTAGTGGGGGGAAGGCAGTAATGGGGGGGGTGTGGCAGCAGTAGTGGGGGAAAGGCAGCAGTAGTGGGGGGAATGCAGCAGGAGTGGGGGGAAGGCAGTAGTGGGGGGAAGGCAGCAGTAGTGGGAGGGGGTGGCAGCAGTAGTGGGGGGGGGAAGGCAGCAGTAGTGGGGGCAAGGCAGCAGTAGTGGGGGGAAGGCAGCAGTAGTGGGGGGAAGGCAGCAGTAGTGGAGGGAAGGCAGCAGTAGTGCGGGGAAGGCAGCAGTAGTGGGGGGAAGGCAGCAGTAGTGGGGGGAAGGCAGCAGTAGTGGAGGGAAGGCAGCAGTAGTGGGGGGAAGGCAGCAGTAGTGGGGGGGAGGCAGCAGTAGTGGGGGGGAAGGCAGCAGTATTGGGGGAAGGCAGCAGTAGTGGGGGGAAGGCAGCAGTAGTGGGGGGAAGGCAGCAGTAGTGGGGGAAAGGCAGCAGTAGTGGGGGGAAGGCAGCAGTAGTGGGGGGAAGGCAGCAGTAGTGGGGGGAAAGCAGCAGTAGTGGGGGGAAAGCAGCAATAGTGGGGGGGTGGCTGCAGTAGTAGGGGGGGAAGGCAGCAGTAGTGGGGGGAAGGCGGCAGTATTGGGAGGGGGTGGCAGTAGTGGGGGGAAGGCAGCAGTAGTGGGGTGTGTGGCAGCAGTACTGGGGGGTTGGCAGCACTAGTGGGGGGAATGCAGCAGTAGTGGGGGGAAGGCAGCAGTAGTGGGGGGAAGGCAGCAGTAGTGGGGTGAAGGCAGCAGTAGTGGGAGGAAGACAGCAGTAGTGGGGGGAAGGCAGCAGTAGTGGGGGGAAGGCAGCAGTAGTGGGGGTAAGGCAGCAGTAGTGGGGGGAAGGCAGCAGTAGTGGGAGGAAGGCAGCAGTAGTGGGGGGAAGGCAGCAGTAGTGGGGTGAAGGCAGCAGTAGTGGGGGGAAGGCAGCAGTAGTGGGGGGTGGCAGCAGTAGTGGGGGGGGTGGCAGCAGTAGTGGGGGAAGGCAGCAGTAGTGGGGGGGGGTGGCAGTAGTGGGGGGAATGCAGCAGGAGTGGGGGGAAGGCAGTAGTTGGGGGAAGGCAGCAGTAGTGGGGGGAAGGCAGCAGTAGTGGGGGGGAAGGCAGCAGTAGTGGGGGGAAGGCAGTAGTGGGGGGGGTGTGGCAGCAGTAGTGTGGGGGTGGCAGCAGTAGTGGGGGGAAGGCAGCAGTAGTGGGGGGAATGCAGCAGGAGTGGGGGGAAGGCAGTAGTGGGGGGAAGGCAGCAGTAGTGGGAGGGGGTGGCAGCAGTAGTGGGGGGGGAAGGCAGCAGTAGTGGGGGCAAGGCAGCAGTAGTGGGGGGAAGGCAGCAGTAGTGGGGGGAAGGCAGCAGTAGTGGAGGGAAGGCAGCAGTAGTGGGGGGAAGGCAGCAGTAGTGGGGGGGAGGCAGCAGTAGTGGGGGGGGGGGTGGCTGCAGTAGTGGGGGGAAGGCAGCAGTAGTGGGGGGGGTGGCAGCAGTAGTGGGGGGAAGGCAGCAGTAGTGGAGGGGTGGCAGCAGTAGTGGGGGGGTGGCAGCAGTAGTGGGGGGTGGCAGCAGTAGTAGTGGGGGAAGGCAGCAGTAGTGGGGGGAAGGCAGTAGTTGGGGGAAGGCAGCAGTAGTAGGGGGAAGGCAGCAGTAGTGGGGGGTGGCAGCAGTAGTGGGGGGGTGGCAGCTGTAGTGGGGGGGGGGGTGGCAGCAATATTGGGGGGGAGGCAGCAGTAGTGGGGGGGGGGTGGCAGCAGTAGTAGGGGGGGAGGCAGCAGTAGTGGGGGGAAGGCAGCAGAAGTGGGGGGAAGGCAGCAGTAGTGGGGGGGAAGGCAGCAGTAGTGGGGTGAAGGCAGTAATGGGGGGGGTGTGGCAGCAGTAGTGGGGGGAAGGCAGCAGTAGTGGGGGGAATGCAGCAGGAGTGGGGGGAAGGCAGTAGTGGGGGGAAGGCAGCAGTAGTGGGATGGGGTGGCAGCAGTAGTGGGGGGGGGAAGGCAGCAGTAGTGGGGGCAAGGCAGCAGTAGTGGGGGGAAGGCAGCAGTAGTGGGGGGAAGGCAGCAGTAGTGGAGGGAAGGCAGCAGTAGTGGGGGGAAGGCAGCAGTAGTGGGGGGAAGGCAGCAGTAGTAGGAAAAAAGCAGCAGTAGTGGGGGGAAGGCAGTAGTTGGGGGAAGGCAGCAGTAGTGGGGGGAAGGCAGCAGTAGTGGGGGGTAAGGCAGCAGTAGTGGGGGGAAGGCAGTAGTGGGGGGGGTGTGGCAGCAGTAGTGTGGGGGTGGCAGCAGTAGTGGGGGGAAGGCAGCAGTAGTGGGGGGAATGCAGCAGGAGTGGGGGGAAGGCAGTAGTGGGGGGAAGGCAGCAGTAGTGGGAGGGGGTGGCAGCAGTAGTGGGGGGGAAGGCAGCAGTAGTGGGGGCAAGGCAGCAGTAGTGGGGGGAAGGCAGCAGTAGTGGGGGGAAGGCAGCAGTAGTGTAGGGAAGGCAGCAGTAGTGGGGGGAAGGCAGCAGTAGTGGGGGGGAGGCAGCAGTAGTGGGGGGGTGGCTGCAGTAGTGGGGGGAAGGCAGCAGTAGTGGGGGGGGTGGCAGCAGTAGTGGGGGGAAGGCAGCAGTAGTGGAGGGGTGGCAGCAGTAGTGGGGGGGTGGCAGCAGTAGTGGGGGGTGGCAGCAGTAGTAGTGGGGGAAGGCAGCAGTAGTGGGGGGAAGGCAGCAGTAGTAGGGGGAAGGCAGTAGTGGGGGGAAGGCAGCAGTAGTGGGGGGAAGGCAGTAGTTGGGGGAAGGCAGCAGTAGTAGGGGGAAGGCAGCAGTAGTGGGGGGTGGCAGCAGTAGTGGGGGGGTGGCAGCTGTAGTGGGGGGGGTGGCAGCAATATTGGGGGGGAGGCAGCAGTAGTGGGGGGGGTGGCAGCAGTAGTAGGGGGGGAGGCAGCAGTAGTGGGGGGAAGGCAGCAGAAGTGTGGGGAAGGCAGCAGTAGTGGGGGGGAAGGCAGCAGTAGTGGGGGGAAGGCAGTAATGGGGGGGTGTGGCAGCAGTAGTGGGGGGAAGGCAGCAGTAGTGGGGGGAATGCAGCAGGAGTGGGGGGAAGGCAGTAGTGGGGGGAAGGCAGCAGTAGTGGGAGGGGGTGGCAGCAGTAGTGGGGGGGGGAAGGCAGCAGTAGTGGGGGCAAGGCAGCAGTAGTGGGGGGAAGGCAGCAGTAGTGGGGGGAAGGCAGCAGTAGTGGAGGGAAGGCAGCAGTAGTGGGGGGAAGGCAGCAGTAGTGGGGGGAAGGCAGCAGTAGTGGGGGGAAGGCAGCAGTAGTGGAGGGAAGGCAGCAGTAGTGGGGGGAAGGCAGCAGTAGTGGGGGGGAGGCAGCAGTAGTGGGGGGGAAGGCAGCAGTATTGGGGGAAGGCAGCAGTAGTGGGGGGAAGGCAGCAGTAGTGGGGGGAAGGCAGCAGTAGTGGGGGGAAGGCAGCAGTAGTGGGGGGAAGGCAGCAGTAGTGGGGGGAAGGCAGCAGTAGTGGGGGGAAAGCAGCAGTAGTGGGGGGAAAGCAGCAATAGTGGGGGGGTGGCAGCAGTAGTAGGGGGGGAAGGCGGCAGTAGTGGGGGGAAGGCGGCAGTATTGGGAGGGGGTGGCAGTAGTGGGGGGAAGGCAGCAGTAGTGGGGTGTGTGGCAGCAGTACTGGGGGGTTGGCAGCACTAGTGGGGGGAAGGCAGCAGTAGTGGGGGGAAGGCAGCAGTAGTGGGGGGGAAGGCAGCAGTAGTGGGGTGAAGGCAGCAGTAGTGGGAGGAAGACAGCAGTAGTGGGGGGAAGGCAGCAGTAGTGGGGGGAAGGCAGCAGTAGTGGGGGTAAGGCAGCAGTAGTGGGGGGAAGGCAGCAGTAGTGGGAGGAAGGCAGCAGTAGTGGGGGGAAGGCAGCAGTAGTGGGGTGAAGGCAGCAGTAGTGGGGGGAAGGCAGCAGTAGTGGGGGGTGGCAGCAGTAGTGGGGGGGTGGCAGCAGTAGTGGGGGAAGGCAGCAGTAGTGGGGGGGGGGTGTCAGCAGTAGTGGAGGGAAGGCAGCAGTAGTAGGAAAAAAGCAGCAGTAGTGGGGGGAAGGCAGTAGTTGGGGGAAGGCAGCAGTAGTGGGGGGAAGGCAGCAGTAGTGGGGGGGAAGGCAGCAGTAGTGGGGGGAAGGCAGTAGTGGGGGGGGGGTGTGGCAGCAGTAGTGTGGGGGTGGCAGCAGTAGTGGGGGGAAGGCAGCAGTAGTGGGGGGAAGGCAGCAGTAGTGGAGGGAAGGCAGCAGTAGTGGGGGGAAGGCAGCAGTAGTGGGGGGGAGGCAGCAGTAGTGGGGGGAAGGCAGCAGTAGTGGGGGGGAGGCAGCAGTAGTGGGGGGGGGGTGGCTGCAGTAGTGGGGGGAAGGCAGCAGTAGTGGGGGGGTGGCAGCAGTAGTGGGGGGAAGGCAGCAGTAGTGGAGGGGTGGCAGCAGTAGTGGGGGGGTGGCAGCAGTAGTGGGGGGTGGCAGCAGTAGTAGTGGGGGAAGGCAGCAGTAGTGGGGGGAAGGCAGCAGTAGTAGGGGGAAGGCAGTAGTGGGGGGAAGGCAGCAGTAGTGGGGGGAAGGCAGCAGTAGTGGGGGGTAAGGCAGCAGTAGTGGGGGGAAGGCAGTAGTGGGGGGGGTGTGGCAGCAGTAGTGTGGGGGTGGCAGCAGTAGTGGGGGGAAGGCAGCAGTAGTGGGGGGAATGCAGCAGGAGTGGGGGGAAGGCAGTAGTGGGGGGAAGGCAGCAGTAGTGGGAGGGGGTGGCAGCAGTAGTGGGGGGGGAAGGCAGCAGTAGTGGGGGCAAGGCAGCAGTAGTGGGGGGAAGGCAGCAGTAGTGGGGGGAAGGCAGCAGTAGTGGAGGGAAGGCAGCAGTAGTGGGGGGAAGGCAGCAGTAGTGGGGGGGAGGCAGCAGTAGTGGGGGGGGGTGGCTGCAGTAGTGGGGGGAAGGCAGCAGTAGTGGGGGGGGTGGCAGCAGTAGTGGGGGGAAGGCAGCAGTAGTGGAGGGGTGGCAGCAGTAGTGGGGGGGTGGCAGCAGTAGTGGGGGGTGGCAGCAGTAGTAGTGGGGGAAGGCAGCAGTAGTGGGGGGAAGGCAGCAGTAGTAGGGGGAAGGCAGTAGTTGGGGGAAGGCAGCAGTAGTAGGGGGAAGGCAGCAGTAGTGGGGGGTGGCAGCAGTAGTGGGGGGGTGGCAGCTGTAGTGGGGGGGGGGGTGGCAGCAATATTGGGGGGGAGGCAGCAGTAGTGGGGGGGGGGTGGCAGCAGTAGTAGGGGGGGAGGCAGCAGTAGTGGGGGGAAGGCAGCAGAAGTGGGGGGAAGGCAGCAGTAGTGGGGGGGAAGGCAGCAGTAGTGGGGGGAAGGCAGTAATGGGGGGGGGTGTGGCAGCAGTAGTGGGGGGAAGGCAGCAGTAGTGGGGGGAATGCAGCAGGAGTGGGGGGAAGGCAGTAGTGGGGGGAAGGCAGCAGTAGTGGGATGGGGTGGCAGCAGTAGTGGGGGGGGGAAGGCAGCAGTAGTGGGGGCAAGGCAGCAGTAGTGGGGGGAAGGCAGCAGTAGTGGGGGGAAGGCAGCAGTAGTGGAGGGAAGGCAGCAGTAGTGGGGGGAAGGCAGCAGTAGTGGGGGGAAGGCAGCAGTAGTAGGAAAAAAGCAGCAGTAGTAGGGGGGAAGGCAGTAGTTGGGGGAAGGCAGCAGTAGTGGGGGGAAGGCAGCAGTAGTGGGGGGGAAGGCAGCAGTAGTGGGGGGAAGGCAGTAGTGGGGGGGGTGTGGCAGCAGTAGTGTGGGGGTGGCAGCAGTAGTGGGGGGAAGGCAGCAGTAGTGGGGGGAATGCAGCAGGAGTGGGGGGAAGGCAGTAGTGGGGGGAAGGCAGCAGTAGTGGGAGGGGGTGGCAGCAGTAGTGGGGGGGAAGGCAGCAGTAGTGGGGGCAAGGCAGCAGTAGTGGGGGGAAGGCAGCAGTAGTGGGGGGAAGGCAGCAGTAGTGTAGGGAAGGCAGCAGTAGTGGGGGGAAGGCAGCAGTAGTGGGGGGGAGGCAGCAGTAGTGGGGGGGTGGCTGCAGTAGTGGGGGGAAGGCAGCAGTAGTGGGGGGGGTGGCAGCAGTAGTGGGGGGAAGGCAGCAGTAGTGGAGGGGTGGCAGCAGTAGTGGGGGGGTGGCAGCAGTAGTGGGGGGTGGCAGCAGTAGTAGTGGGGGAAGGCAGCAGTAGTGGGGGGAAGGCAGCAGTAGTAGGGGGAAGGCAGTAGTGGGGGGAAGGCAGCAGTAGTGGGGGGAAGGCAGTAGTTGGGGGAAGGCAGCAGTAGTAGGGGGAAGGCAGCAGTAGTGGGGGGTGGCAGCAGTAGTGGGGGGGTGGCAGCTGTAGTGGGGGGGGTGGCAGCAATATTGGGGGGGAGGCAGCAGTAGTGGGGGGGGGTGGCAGCAGTAGTAGGGGGGGAGGCAGCAGTAGTGGGGGGAAGGCAGCAGAAGTGTGGGGAAGGCAGCAGTAGTGGGGGGGAAGGCAGCAGTAGTGGGGGGAAGGCAGTAATGGGGGGGTGTGGCAGCAGTAGTGGGGGGAAGGCAGCAGTAGTGGGGGGAATGCAGCAGGAGTGGGGGGAAGGCAGTAGTGGGGGGAAGGCAGCAGTAGTGGGAGGGGGTGGCAGCAGTAGTGGGGGGGGGAAGGCAGCAGTAGTGGGGGCAAGGCAGCAGTAGTGGGGGGAAGGCAGCAGTAGTGGGGGGAAGGCAGCAGTAGTGGAGGGAAGGCAGCAGTAGTGGGGGGAAGGCAGCAGTAGTGGGGGGAAGGCAGCAGTAGTGGGGGGAAGGCAGCAGTAGTGGAGGGAAGGCAGCAGTAGTGGGGGGAAGGCAGCAGTAGTGGGGGGGAGGCAGCAGTAGTGGGGGGGAAGGCAGCAGTATTGGGGGAAGGCAGCAGTAGTGGGGGGAAGGCAGCAGTAGTGGGGGGAAGGCAGCAGTAGTGGGGGGAAGGCAGCAGTAGTGGGGGGAAGGCAGCAGTAGTGGGGGGAAGGCAGCAGTAGTGGGGGGAAAGCAGCAGTAGTGGGGGGAAAGCAGCAATAGTGGGGGGGTGGCAGCAGTAGTAGGGGGGGAAGGCGGCAGTAGTGGGGGGAAGGCGGCAGTATTGGGAGGGGGTGGCAGTAGTGGGGGGAAGGCAGCAGTAGTGGGGTGTGTGGCAGCAGTACTGGGGGGTTGGCAGCACTAGTGGGGGGAAGGCAGCAGTAGTGGGGGGAAGGCAGCAGTAGTGGGGGGGAAGGCAGCAGTAGTGGGGTGAAGGCAGCAGTAGTGGGAGGAAGACAGCAGTAGTGGGGGGAAGGCAGCAGTAGTGGGGGGAAGGCAGCAGTAGTGGGGGTAAGGCAGCAGTAGTGGGGGGAAGGCAGCAGTAGTGGGAGGAAGGCAGCAGTAGTGGGGGGAAGGCAGCAGTAGTGGGGTGAAGGCAGCAGTAGTGGGGGGAAGGCAGCAGTAGTGGGGGGTGGCAGCAGTAGTGGGGGGGTGGCAGCAGTAGTGGGGGAAGGCAGCAGTAGTGGGGGGGGGGGTGTCAGCAGTAGTGGAGGGAAGGCAGCAGTAGTAGGAAAAAAGCAGCAGTAGTGGGGGGAAGGCAGTAGTTGGGGGAAGGCAGCAGTAGTGGGGGGAAGGCAGCAGTAGTGGGGGGGAAGGCAGCAGTAGTGGGGGGAAGGCAGTAGTGGGGGGGGGTGTGGCAGCAGTAGTGTGGGGGTGGCAGCAGTAGTGGGGGGAAGGCAGCAGTAGTGGGGGGAAGGCAGCAGTAGTGGAGGGAAGGCAGCAGTAGTGGGGGGAAGGCAGCAGTAGTGGGGGGGAGGCAGCAGTAGTGGGGGGAAGGCAGAAGTAGTGGGGGGGAGGCAGCAGTAGTGGGGGGGGTGGCTGCAGTAGTGGGGGGAAGGCAGCAGTAGTGGGGGGGTGGCAGCAGTAGTGGGGGGAAGGCAGCAGTAGTGGAGGGGTGGCAGCAGTAGTGGGGGGGTGGCAGCAGTAGTGGGGGGTGGCAGCAGTAGTAGTGGGGGAAGGCAGCAGTAGTGGGGGGAAGGCAGCAGTAGTAGGGGGAAGGCAGTAGTGGGGGGAAGGCAGCAGTAGTGGGGGGAAGGCAGTAGTTGGGGGAAGGCAGCAGTAGTAGGGGGAAGGCAGCAGTAGTGGGGGGTGGCAGCAGTAGTGGGGGGGTGGCAGCTGTAGTGGGGGGGGGGTGGCAGCAATATTGGGGGGGAGGCAGCAGTAGTGGGGGGGGGGGGGTGGCAGCAGTAGTAGGGGGGGAGGCAGCAGTAGTGGGGGGAAGGCAGCAGAAGTGGGGGGAAGGCAGCAGTAGTGGGGGGGAAGGCAGCAGTAGTGGGGGGAAGGCAGTAATGGGGGGGGTGTGGCAGCAGTAGTGGGGGGAAGGCAGCAGTAGTGGGGGGAATGCAGCAGGAGTGGGGGGAAGGCAGTAGTGGGGGGAAGGCAGCAGTAGTGGGATGGGGTGGCAGCAGTAGTGGGGGGGGGAAGGCAGCAGTAGTGGGGGCAAGGCAGCAGTAGTGGGGGGAAGGCAGCAGTAGTGGGGGGAAGGCAGCAGTAGTGGAGGGAAGGCAGCAGTAGTGGGGGGAAGGCAGCAGTAGTGGGGGGAAGGCAGCAGTAGTGGGGGAAGGCAGCAGTAGTGGAGGGAAGGCAGCAGTAGTGGGGGGAAGGCAGCAGTAGTGGGGGGGAGGCAGCAGTAGTGGGGGGGTGGCTGCAGTAGTGGGGGGAAGGCAGCAGTAGTGGGGGGGGTGGCAGCAGTAGTGGGGGGAAGGCAGCAGTAGTGGAGGGGTGGCAGCAGTAGTGGGGGGGTGGCAGCAGTAGTGGGGGGTGGCAGCAGTAGTAGTGGGGGAAGGCAGCAGTAGTGGGGGGAAGGCAGCAGTAGTAGGGGGAAGGCAGTAGTGGGGGGAAGGCAGCAGTAGTGGGGGGAAGGCAGTAGTTGGGGGAAGGCAGCAGTAGTAGGGGGAAGGCAGCAGTAGTGGGGGGTGGCAGCAGTAGTGGGGGGGTGGCAGCTGTAGTGGGGGGGTGGCAGCAATATTGGGGGGGAGGCAGCAGTAGTGGGGGGGGGGGTGGCAGCAGTAGTAGGGGGGGAGGCAGCAGTAGTGGGGGGAAGGCAGCAGAAGTGGGGGGAAGGCAGCAGTAGTGGGGGGGAAGGCAGCAGTAGTGGGGGGAAGGCAGTAGTGGGGGGGGTGTGGCAGCAGTAGTGTGGGGGTGGCAGCAGTAGTGGGGGGAAGGCAGCAGTAGTGGGGGGAATGCAGCAGGAGTGGGGGGAAGGCAGTAGTGGGGGGAAGGCAGCAGTAGTGGGAGGGGGTGGCAGCAGTAGTGGGGGGGGGAAGGCAGCAGTAGTGGGGGGAAGGCAGCAGTAGTGGGGGGAAGGCAGCAGTAGTGGAGGGAAGGCAGCAGTAGTGGGGGGAAGGCAGCAGTAGTGGGGGGAAGGCAGCAGTAGTGGGGGGGAGGCAGCAGTAGTGGGGGGGTGGCTGCAGTAGTGGGGGGGGGTGGCAGCAGTAGTGGGGGGAAGGCAGCAGTAGTGGAGGGGTGGCAGCAGTAGTGGGGGGGTGGCAGCAGTAGTGGGGGGGTGGCAGCAGTAGTAGTGGGGGAAGGCAGCAGTAGTGGGGGGAAGGCAGCAGTAGTGGGGGGTGGCAGCAGTAGTGGGGGGGTGGCAGCTGTAGTGGGGGGGGGGGGGTGGCAGCAATATTGGGGGGGAGGCAGCAGTAGTGGTGGGGGGGGTGGCAGCAGTAGTAGGGGGGGAGGCAGCAGTAGTGGGGGGAAGGCAGCAGAAGTGGGGGGAAGGCAGCAGTAGTGGGGGGGAAGGCAGCAGTAGTGGGGGGAAGGCAGTAATGGGGGGGGTGTGGCAGCAGTAGTGGGGGGAAGGCAGCAGTAGTGGGGGGAATGCAGCAGGAGTGGGGGGAAGGCAGTAGTGGGGGGAAGGCAGCAGTAGTGGGATGGGGTGGCAGCAGTAGTGGGGGGGGGAAGGCAGCAGTAGTGGGGGCAAGGCAGCAGTAGTGGGGGGAAGGCAGCAGTAGTGGGGGGAAGGCAGCAGTAGTGGAGGGAAGGCAGCAGTAGTGGGGGGAAGGCAGCAGTAGTGGGGGGAAGGCAGCAGTAGTGGGGGGAAGGCAGCAGTAGTGGAGGGAAGGCAGCAGTAGTGGGGGGAAGGCAGCAGTAGTGGGGGGGAGGCAGCAGTAGTGGGGGGGTGGCTGCAGTAGTGGGGGGAAGGCAGCAGTAGTGGGGGGGGTGGCAGCAGTAGTGGGGGGAAGGCAGCAGTAGTGGAGGGGTGGCAGCAGTAGTGGGGGGGTGGCAGCAGTAGTGGGGGGTGGCAGCAGTAGTAGTGGGGGAAGGCAGCAGTAGTGGGGGGAAGGCAGCAGTAGTAGGGGGAAGGCAGTAGTGGGGGGAAGGCAGCAGTAGTGGGGGGAAGGCAGTAGTTGGGGGAAGGCAGCAGTAGTAGGGGGAAGGCAGCAGTAGTGGGGGGTGGCAGCAGTAGTGGGGGGGTGGCAGCTGTAGTGGGGGGGTGGCAGCAATATTGGGGGGGAGGCAGCAGTAGTGGGGGGGGGGGTGGCAGCAGTAGTAGGGGGGGAGGCAGCAGTAGTGGGGGGAAGGCAGCAGAAGTGGGGGGAAGGCAGCAGTAGTGGGGGGGAAGGCAGCAGTAGTGGGGGGAAGGCAGTAGTGGGGGGGGTGTGGCAGCAGTAGTGTGGGGGTGGCAGCAGTAGTGGGGGGAAGGCAGCAGTAGTGGGGGGAATGCAGCAGGAGTGGGGGGAAGGCAGTAGTGGGGGGAAGGCAGCAGTAGTGGGAGGGGGTGGCAGCAGTAGTGGGGGGGGGGAAGGCAGCAGTAGTGGGGGGAAGGCAGCAGTAGTGGGGGGAAGGCAGCAGTAGTGGAGGGAAGGCAGCAGTAGTGGGGGGAAGGCAGCAGTAGTGGGGGGAAGGCAGCAGTAGTGGGGGGGAGGCAGCAGTAGTGGGGGGGTGGCTGCAGTAGTGGGGGGGGGGTGGCAGCAGTAGTGGGGGGAAGGCAGCAGTAGTGGAGGGGTGGCAGCAGTAGTGGGGGGGTGGCAGCAGTAGTGGGGGGGTGGCAGCAGTAGTAGTGGGGGAAGGCAGCAGTAGTGGGGGGAAGGCAGCAGTAGTAGGGGGAAGGCAGTAGTGGGGGGAAGGCAGCAGTAGTGGGGGGAAGGCAGTAGTTGGGGGAAGGCAGCAGTAGTAGGGGGAAGGCAGCAGTAGTGGGGGGTGGCAGCAGTAGTGGGGGGGTGGCAGCTGTAGTGGGGGGGGGGGGTGGCAGCAGTATTGGGGGGGAGGCAGCAGTAGTGGTGGGGGCGAAGTGGCAGCAGTAGTAGGGGGGAGGCAGCAGTAGTGGGGGGAAGGCAGCAGAAGTGGGGGGAAGGCAGCAGTAGTGGGTGGAAGGCAGCAGTAGTGGGGGGAAAGCAGCAGTAGTGGGGGGAAGGCAGTAGTGGGGGGAAGGCAGTAGTGGGGGGAAGGCAGCAGTAGTGGGAGGAAGGCAGCAGTAGAGGGGGGGGGGAAGGCAGCAGTAGGGGGGGGAAGGCAGCAGTATTGGGGGAAGGCAGCAGTAGTGGGGGGAAGGCAGCAGTATTGGGGGGAAGGCAGCAGTAGTGGGGGGAAGGCAGCAGTAGTGGGGGGAAAGCAGCAGTAGTGGGGGGAAAGCAGCAGTATTGGGGGAAGGCAGCAGTAGTGGGGGGAAGGCAGCAGTAGTGGGGGGAAGGCAGCAGTAGTGGGAGGAAGCAGGAGTAGAGGGGGGAAGGCAGCAGTAGTGGGGGGAAGGCAGCAGTAGTGGAGGGAAGGCAGCAGTAGTGGGGGGAAGGCAGCAGTAGTGGGGGGGAGGCAGCAGTAGTGGGGGGGAAGGCAGCAGTATTGGGGGAAGGCAGCAGTAGTGGGGGGAAGGCAGCAGTAGTGGGGGGAAGGCAGCAGTAGTGGGGGGAAGGCAGCAGTAGTGGGGGGAAGGCAGCAGTAGTGGGGGGAAGGCAGCAGTAGTGGGGGGAAAGCAGCAGTAGTGGGGGGAAAGCAGCAATAGTGGGGGGGTGGCAGCAGTAGTAGGGGGGGAAGGCAGCAGTAGTGGGGGGAAGGCGGCAGTATTGGGAGGGGGTGGCAGTAGTGGGGGGAAGGCAGCAGTAGTGGGGTGTGTGGCAGCAGTACTGGGGGGTTGGCAGCACTAGTGGGGGGAAGGCAGCAGTAGTGGGGGGAAGGCAGCAGTAGTGGGGGGGAAGGCAGCAGTAGTGGGGTGAAGGCAGCAGTAGTGGGAGGAAGACAGCAGTAGTGGGGGGAAGGCAGCAGTAGTGGGGGGAAGGCAGCAGTAGTGGGGGTAAGGCAGCAGTAGTGGGGGGAAGGCAGCAGTAGTGGGAGGAAGGCAGCAGTAGTGGGGGGAAGGCAGCAGTAGTGGGGTGAAGGCAGCAGTAGTGGGGGGAAGGCAGCAGTAGTGGGGGGTGGCAGCAGTAGTGGGGGGGGTGGCAGCAGTAGTGGGGGAAGGCAGCAGTAGTGGGGGGGGGGTGTCAGCAGTAGTGGAGGGAAGGCAGCAGTAGTAGGAAAAAAGCAGCAGTAGTGGGGGGAAGGCAGTAGTTGGGGGAAGGCAGCAGTAGTGGGGGGAAGGCAGCAGTAGTGGGGGGGAAGGCAGCAGTAGTGGGGGGAAGGCAGTAGTGGGGGGGGTGTGGCAGCAGTAGTGTGGGGGTGGCAGCAGTAGTGGGGGGAAGGCAGCAGTAGTGGGGGGAATGCAGCAGGAGTGGGGGGAAGGCAGTAGTGGGGGGAAGGCAGCAGTAGTGGGAGGGGGTGGCAGCAGTAGTGGGGGGGGAAGGCAGCAGTAGTGGGGGCAAGGCAGCAGTAGTGGGGGGAAGGCAGCAGTAGTGGGGGGAAGGCAGCAGTAGTGGAGGGAAGGCAGCAGTAGTGGGGGGAAGGCAGCAGTAGTGGGGGGGAGGCAGCAGTAGTGGGGGGGGGGGGTGGCTGTAGTAGTGGGGGGAAGGCAGCAGTAGTGGGGGGGTGGCAGCAGTAGTGGGGGGAAGGCAGCAGTAGTGGAGGGGTGGCAGCAGTAGTGGGGGGGTGGCAGCAGTAGTGGGGGGTGGCAGCAGTAGTAGTGGGGGAAGGCAGCAGTAGTGGGGGGAAGGCAGCAGTAGTAGGGGGAAGGCAGTAGTGGGGGGAAGGCAGCAGTAGTGGGGGGAAGGCAGTAGTTGGGGGAAGGCAGCAGTAGTAGGGGGAAGGCAGCAGTAGTGGGGGGTGGCAGCAGTAGTGGGGGGGTGGCAGCTGTAGTGGGGGGGGGGTGGCAGCAATATTGGGGGGGAGGCAGCAGTAGTGGGGGGGGGGGGTGGCAGCAGTAGTAGGGGGGGAGGCAGCAGTAGTGGGGGGAAGGCAGCAGAAGTGGGGGGAAGGCAGCAGTAGTGGGGGGGTGGCAGCAGTAGTAGTGGGGGAAGGCAGCAGTAGTGGGGGGAAGGCAGCAGTAGTAGGGGGAAGGCAGTAGTGGGGGGAAGGCAGCAGTAGTGGGGGGAAGGCAGTAGTTGGGGGAAGGCAGCAGTAGTAGGGGGAAGGCAGCAGTAGTGGGGGGTGGCAGCAGTAGTGGGGGGGTGGCAGCTGTAGTGGGGGGGGGGTGGCAGCAGTATTGGGGGGGAGGCAGCAGTAGTGGTGGGGGCGAAGTGGCAGCAGTAGTAGGGGGGAGGCAGCAGTAGTGGGGGGAAGGCAGCAGAAGTGGGGGGAAGGCAGCAGTAGTGGGTGGAAGGCAGCAGTAGTGGGGGGAAAGCAGCAGTAGTGGGGGGAAGGCAGTAGTGGGGGGAAGGCAGTAGTGGGGGGAAGGCAGCAGTAGTGGGAGGAAGGCAGCAGTAGAGGGGGGGGGAAGGCAGCAGTAGGGGGGGGAAGGCAGCAGTATTGGGGGAAGGCAGCAGTAGTGGGGGGAAGGCAGCAGTATTGGGGGGAAGGCAGCAGTAGTGGGGGGAAGGCAGCAGTAGTGGGGGGAAAGCAGCAGTAGTGGGGGGAAAGCAGCAGTATTGGGGGAAGGCAGCAGTAGTGGGGGGAAGGCAGCAGTAGTGGGGGGAAGGCAGCAGTAGTGGGAGGAAGCAGGAGTAGAGGGGGGGGGAAGGCAGCAGTAGTGGGGGGGAAGGCAGCAGTATTGGGGGAAGGCAGCAGTAGTGGGGGGAAGGCAGTAGTTGGGGGAAGGCAGCAGTAGTAGGGGGAAGGCAGCAGTAGTGGGGGGTGGCAGCAGTAGTGGGGGGGTGGCAGCTGTAGTGGGGGGTGGGTGGCAGCAGTATTGGGGGGGAGGCAGCAGTAGTGGGGGGGGCAGCAGTAGTAGGGGGGGGAGGCAGCAGTAGTGGGGGGGGAAGGCAGCAGTAGTGGGGGCAAGGCAGCAGTAGTGGGGGGAAGGCAGCAGTAGTGGGGGGAAGGCAGCAGTAGTGGAGGGAAGGCAGCAGTAGTGGGGGGAAGGCAGCAGTAGTGGGGGGAAGGCAGCAGTAGTGGGGGGGTGGCTGCAGTAGTGGGGGGGGTGGCAGCAGTAGTGGGGGGAAGGCAGCAGTAGTGGAGGGGTGGCAGCAGTAGTGGGGGGGTGGCAGCAGTAGTGGGGGGTGGCAGCAGTAGTAGTGGGGGAAGGCAGCAGTAGTGGGGGGGAAGGCAGCAGTAGTGGGGGGAAGGCAGTAGTGGGGGGAAGGCAGCAGTAGTGGGAGGAAGGCAGCAGTAGAGGGGGGGGGGGGAAGGCAGCAGTAGTGGGGGGGAAGGCAGCAGTATTGGGGGAAGGCAGCAGTAGTGGGGGGAAGGCAGCAGTAGTGGGGGGAAGGCAGCAGTAGTGGGGGGAAGGCAGCAGTAGTGGGGGGAAGGCAGCAGTAGTGGGAGAAAGGCAGCAGTAGTGGGGGGAAAGCAGCAGTAGTGGGGGGAAAGCAGCAATAGTGGGGGGTGGCAGCAGTAGTAGGGGGGGAAGGCAGCAGTAGTGGGGGGAAGGCGGCAGTATTGGGAGGGGGTGGCAGTAGTGGGGGGAAGGCAGCAGTAGTGGGGTGTGTGGCAGCAGTACTGGGGGGTTGGCAGCACTAGTGGGGGGAAGGCAGCAGTAGTGGGGGGAAGGCAGCAGTAGTGGGGGCAAGGCAGCAGTAGTGGGGGGAAGGCAGCAGTAGTGGGGGGAAGGCAGCAGTAGTGGAGGGGTGGCAGCAGTAGTGGGGGGGTGGCAGCAGTAGTGGGGGGGTGGCAGCAGTAGTAGTGGGGGAAGGCAGCAGTAGTGGGGGGAAGGCAGCAGTAGTAGGGGGAAGGCAGTAGTGGGGGGAAGGCAGCAGTAGTGGGGGGAAGGCAGTAGTTGGGGGAAGGCAGCAGTAGTAGGGGGAAGGCAGCAGTAGTGGGGGGTGGCAGCAGTAGTGGGGGGGTGGCAGCTGTAGTGGGGGGGGGGGTGGCAGCAGTATTGGGGGGGAGGCAGCAGTAGTGGTGGGGGCGAAGTGGCAGCAGTAGTAGGGGGGAGGCAGCAGTAGTGGGGGGAAGGCAGCAGAAGTGGGGGGAAGGCAGCAGTAGTGGGTGGAAGGCAGCAGTAGTGGGGGGAAAGCAGCAGTAGTGGGGGGAAGGCAGTAGTGGGGGGAAGGCAGTAGTGGGGGGAAGGCAGCAGTAGTGGGAGGAAGGCAGCAGTAGAGGGGGGGGGGGGAAGGCAGCAGTAGGGGGGGGAAGGCAGCAGTATTGGGGGAAGGCAGCAGTAGTGGGGGGAAGGCAGCAGTATTGGGGGGAAGGCAGCAGTAGTGGGGGGAAGGCAGCAGTAGTGGGGGGAAAGCAGCAGTAGTGGGGGGAAAGCAGCAGTATTGGGGGAAGGCAGCAGTAGTGGGGGGAAGGCAGCAGTAGTGGGGGGAAGGCAGCAGTAGTGGGAGGAAGCAGGAGTAGAGGGGGGGGGAAGGCAGCAGTAGTGGGGGGGAAGGCAGCAGTATTGGGGGAAGGCAGCAGTAGTGGGGGGAAGGCAGTAGTTGGGGGAAGGCAGCAGTAGTAGGGGGAAGGCAGCAGTAGTGGGGGGTGGCAGCAGTAGTGGGGGGGTGGCAGCTGTAGTGGGGGGTGGGTGGCAGCAGTATTGGGGGGGAGGCAGCAGTAGTGGGGGGGGCAGCAGTAGTAGGGGGGGGAGGCAGCAGTAGTGGGGGGAAGGCAGCAGAAGTGGGGGGAAGGCAGCAGTAGTGGGGGGGAAGGCAGCAGTAGTGGGGGGAAGGCAGTAGTGGGGGGGGTGTGGCAGCAGTAGTGTGGGGGTGGCAGCAGTAGTGGGGGGAAGGCAGCAGTAGTGGGGGGAATGCAGCAGGAGTGGGGGAAGGCAGTAGTGGGGGGAAGGCAGCAGTAGTGGGAGGGGGTGGCAGCAGTAGTGGGGGGGGAAGGCAGCAGTAGTGGGGGCAAGGCAGCAGTAGTGGGGGGAAGGCAGCAGTAGTGGGGGGAAGGCAGCAGTAGTGGAGGGAAGGCAGCAGTAGTGGGGGGAAGGCAGCAGTAGTGGGGGGAAGGCAGCAGTAGTGGGGGGGTGGCTGCAGTAGTGGGGGGGGTGGCAGCAGTAGTGGGGGGAAGGCAGCAGTAGTGGAGGGGTGGCAGCAGTAGTGGGGGGTGGCAGCAGTAGTGGGGGGGTGGCAGCAGTAGTAGTGGGGGAAGGCAGCAGTAGTGGGGGGGAAGGCAGCAGTAGTGGGGGGAAGGCAGTAGTGGGGGGAAGGCAGCAGTAGTGGGAGGAAGGCAGCAGTAGAGGGGGGGGGGGAAGGCAGCAGTAGTGGGGGGGAAGGCAGCAGTATTGGGGGAAGGCAGCAGTAGTGGGGGGAAGGCAGCAGTAGTGGGGGGAAGGCAGCAGTAGTGGGGGGAAGGCAGCAGTAGTGGGGGGAAGGCAGCAGTAGTGGGAGAAAGGCAGCAGTAGTGGGGGGAAAGCAGCAGTAGTGGGGGGAAAGCAGCAATAGTGGGGGGTGGCAGCAGTAGTAGGGGGGAAGGCAGCAGTAGTGGGGGGAAGGCGGCAGTATTGGGAGGGGGTGGCAGTAGTGGGGGGAAGGCAGCAGTAGTGGGGTGTGTGGCAGCAGTACTGGGGGGTTGGCAGCACTAGTGGGGGGAAGGCAGCAGTAGTGGGGGGAAGGCAGCAGTAGTGGGGGGGAAGGCAGCAGTAGTGGGGTGAAGGCAGCAGTAGTGGGAGGAAGACAGCAGTAGTGGGGGGAAGGCAGCAGTAGTGGGGGGAAGGCAGCAGTAGTGGGGGTAAGGCAGCAGTAGTGGGGGGAAGGCAGCAGTAGTGGGAGGAAGGCAGCAGTAGTGGGGGGAAGGCAGCAGTAGTGGGGTGAAGGCAGCAGTAGTGGGGGGAAGGCAGCAGTAGTGGGGGGTGGCAGCAGTAGTGGGGGGGGGGGGTGGCAGCAGTAGTGGGGGAAGGCAGCAGTAGTGGGGGGGGGGGTGGCAGCAGTAGTGTGGGGGTGGCAGCAGTAGTAGGAAAAAAGCAGCAGTAGTGGGGGGAAGGCAGTAGTTGGGGGAAGGCAGCAGTAGTGGGGGGAAGGCAGCAGTAGTGGGGGGGAAGGCAGCAGTAGTGGGGGGAAGGCAGTAGTGGGGGGGGTGTGGCAGCAGTAGTGTGGGGGTGGCAGCAGTAGTGGGGGGAAGGCAGCAGTAGTGGGGGGAATGCAGCAGGAGTGGGGGGAAGGCAGTAGTGGGGGGAAGGCAGCAGTAGTGGGAGGGGGTGGCAGCAGTAGTGGGGGGGGAAGGCAGCAGTAGTGGGGGCAAGGCAGCAGTAGTGGGGGGAAGGCAGCAGTAGTGGGGGGAAGGCAGCAGTAGTGGAGGGAAGGCAGCAGTAGTGGGGGGAAGGCAGCAGTAGTGGGGGGGAGGCAGCAGTAGTGGGGGGTGGCTGCAGTAGTGGGGGGAAGGCAGCAGTAGTGGGGGGGTGGCAGCAGTAGTGGGGGGAAGGCAGCAGTAGTGGAGGGGTGGCAGCAGTAGTGGGGGGGTGGCAGCAGTAGTGGGGGGTGGCAGCAGTAGTAGTGGGGGAAGGCAGCAGTAGTGGGAGGAAGGCAGCAGTAGTAGGGGGAAGGCAGTAGTGGGGGGAAGGCAGCAGTAGTGGGGGGAAGGCAGTAGTTGGGGGAAGGCAGCAGTAGTAGGGGGAAGGCAGCAGTAGTGGGGGGTGGCAGCAGTAGTGGGGGGGTGGCAGCTGTAGTGGGGGGGGGGTGGCAGCAATATTGGGGGGGAGGCAGCAGTAGTGGGGGGGGGGGGTGGCAGCAGTAGTAGGGGGGGAGGCAGCAGTAGTGGGGGGAAGGCAGCAGAAGTGGGGGGAAGGCAGCAGTAGTGGGGGGAAGGCAGCAGTAGTGGGGGGAAGGCAGTAATGGGGGGGGTGTGGCAGCAGTAGTGGGGGGAAGGCAGCAGTAGTGGGGGGAATGCAGCAGGAGTGGGGGGAAGGCAGTAGTGGGGGGAAGGCAGCAGTAGTGGGAGGGGGTGGCAGCAGTAGTGGGGGGGGGAAGGCAGCAGTAGTGGGGGCAAGGCAGCAGTAGTGGGGGGAAGGCAGCAGTAGTGGGGGGAAGGCAGCAGTAGTGGAGGGAAGGCAGCAGTAGTGGGGGGAAGGCAGCAGTAGTGGGGGGAAGGCAGCAGTAGTGGGGGGAAGGCAGCAGTAGTGGAGGGAAGGCAGCAGTAGTGGGGGGAAGGCAGCAGTAGTGGGGGGGAGGCAGCAGTAGTTGGGGGGGTGGCTGCAGTAGTGGGGGGAAGGCAGCAGTAGTGGGGGGGGTGGCAGCAGTAGTGGGGGGAAGGCAGCAGTAGTGGAGGGGTGGCAGCAGTAGTGGGGGGGTGGCAGCAGTAGTGGGGGGTGGCAGCAGTAGTAGTGGGGGAAGGCAGCAGTAGTGGGGGGAAGGCAGCAGTAGTAGGGGGAAGGCAGTAGTGGGGGGAAGGCAGCAGTAGTGGGGGGAAGGCAGTAGTTGGGGGAAGGCAGCAGTAGGAGGGGGTGGCAGCAGTAGTGGGGGGGTGGCAGCTGTAGTGGGGGGGGGGGTGGCAGCAATATTGGGGGGGAGGCAGCAGTAGTGGGGGGGGGTGGCAGCAGTAGTAGGGGGGGAGGCAGCAGTAGTGGGGGGAAGGCAGCAGAAGTGGGGGGAAGGCAGCAGTAGTGGGGGGGAAGGCAGCAGTAGTGGGGGGAAGGCAGTAGTGGGGGGTGTATGGCAGCAGTAGTGTGGGGGTGGCAGCAGTAGTGGGGGGAAGGCAGCAGTAGTGGGAGGGGGTGGCAGCAGTAATGGGGGGGGGGGGAAGGCAGCAGTAGTGGGGGGAAGGCAGCAGTAGTGGGGGGAAGGCAGCAGTAGTGGAGGGAAGGCAGCAGTAGTGGGGGGAAGGCAGCAGTAGTGGGGGGAAGGCAGCAGTAGTGGGGGGGAGGCAGCAGTAGTGGGGGGGTGGCTGCAGTAGTGGGGGGGGGGGGTGGCAGCAGTAGTGGGGGGAAGGCAGCAGTAGTGGAGGGGTGGCAGCAGTAGTGGGGGGGTGGCAGCAGTAGTGGGGGGGTGGCAGCAGTAGTAGTGGGGGAAGGCAGCAGTAGTGGGGGGAAGGCAGCAGTAGTAGGGGGAAGGCAGTAGTGGGGGGAAGGCAGCAGTAGTGGGGGGAAGGCAGTAGTTGGGGGAAGGCAGCAGTAGTAGGGGGAAGGCAGCAGTAGTGGGGGGTGGCAGCAGTAGTGGGGGGGTGGCAGCTGTAGTGGGGGGGGGGGGGTGGCAGCAGTATTGGGGGGGAGGCAGCAGTAGTGGTGGGGGGGAAGTGGCAGCAGTAGTAGGGGGGAGGCAGCAGTAGTGGGGGGAAGGCAGCAGAAGTGGGGGGAAGGCAGCAGTAGTGGGTGGAAGGCAGCAGTAGTGGGGGGAAAGCAGCAGTAGTGGGGGGAAGGCAGCAGTAGTGGAGGGAAGGCAGCAGTAGTGGGGGGGAAGGCAGCAGTAGTGGGGTGAAGGCAGCAGTAGTGGGAGGAAGACAGCAGTAGTGGGGGGAAGGCAGCAGTAGTGGGGGGAAGGCAGCAGTAGTGGGGGTAAGGCAGCAGTAGTGGGGGGAAGGCAGCAGTAGTGGGAGGAAGGCAGCAGTAGTGGGGGGAAGGCAGCAGTAGTGGGGTGAAGGTAGTAGTAGTGGGGGGAAGGCAGCAGTAGTGGGGGGTGGCAGCAGTAGTGGGGGGGGGGGTGGCAGCAGTAGTGGGGGAAGGCAGCAGTAGTGGGGGGGGGGGGTGGCAGCAGTAGTGGAGGGAAGGCAGCAGTAGTAGGAAAAAAGCAGCAGTAGTGGGGGGAAGGCAGTAGTTGGGGGAAGGCAGCAGTAGTGGGGGGAAGGCAGCAGTAGTGGGGGGGAAGGCAGCAGTAGTGGGGGGAAGGCAGTAGTGGGGGGGGGTGTGGCAGCAGTAGTGTGGGGGTGGCAGCAGTAGTGGGGGGAAGGCAGCAGTAGTGGGGGGAATGCAGCAGGAGTGGGGGGAAGGCAGTAGTGGGGGGAAGGCAGCAGTAGTGGGAGGGGGTGGCAGCAGTAGTGGGGGGGGGAAGGCAGCAGTAGTGGGGGCAAGGCAGCAGTAGTGGGGGGAAGGCAGCAGTAGTGGGGGGAAGGCAGCAGTAGTGGAGGGAAGGCAGCAGTAGTGGGGGGAAGGCAGCAGTAGTGGGGGGGAGGCAGCAGTACTGGGGGGTGGCTGCAGTAGTGGGGGGAAGGCAGCAGTAGTGGGGGGGTGGCAGCAGTAGTGGGGGGAAGGCAGCAGTAGTGGAGGGGTGGCAGCAGTAGTGGGGGGGTGGCAGCAGTAGTGGGGGGTGGCAGCAGTAGTAGTGGGGGAAGGCAGCAGTAGTGGGGGGAAGGCAGCAGTAGTAGGGGGAAGGCAGTAGTGGGGGGAAGGCAGCAGTAGTGGGGGGAAGGCAGTAGTTGGGGGAAGGCAGCAGTAGTAGGGGGAAGGCAGCAGTAGTGGGTGGTGGCAGCAGTAGTGGGGGGGTGGCAGCTGTAGTGGGCGGGGTGGCAGCAATATTGGGGCGGAGGCAGCAGTAGTGGGGGGGGTGGCAGCAGTAGTAGGGGGGGAGGCAGCAGTAGTGGGGGGAAGGCAGCAGAAGTGGGGGGAAGGCAGCAGTAGTGGGGGGGAAGGCAGCAGTAGTGGGGGGAAGGCAGTAATGGGGGGGGTGTGGCAGCAGTAGTGGGGGGAAGGCAGCAGTAGTGGGGGGAATGCAGCAGGAGTGGGGGGAAGGCAGTAGTGGGGGGAAGGCAGCAGTAGTGGGAGGGGGTGGCAGCAGTAGTGGGGGGGGGAAGGCAGCAGTAGTGGGGGCAAGGCAGCAGTAGTGGGGGGAAGGTAGCAGTAGTGGGGGGAAGGCAGCAGTAGTGGAGGGAAGGCAGAGGTAGTGGGGGGAAGGCAGCAGTAGTGGGGGGAGGCAGCAGTAGTGGGGGGAAGGCAGCAGTAGTGGAGGGAAGGCAGCAGTAGTGGGGGGAAGGCAGCAGTAGTGGGGGGAAGGCAGCAGTAGTGGGGGGAAGGCAGCAGTAGTGGAGGGAAGGCAGCAGTAGTGGGGGGAAGGCAGCAGTAGTGGGGGGGAGGCAGCAGTAGTGGGGGGGTGGCTGCAGTAGTGGGGGGAAGGCAGCAGTAGTGGGGGGGGTGGCAGCAGTAGTGGGGGGAAGGCAGCAGTAGTGGAGGGGTGGCAGCAGTAGTGGGGGGGGTGGCAGCAGTAGTGGGGGGTGGCAGCAGTAGTAGTGGGGGAAGGCAGCAGTAGTGGGGGGAAGGCAGCAGTAGTAGGGGGAAGGCAGTAGTGGGGGGAAGGCAGCAGTAGTGGGGGGAAGGCAGTAGTTGGGGGAAGGCAGCAGTAGTAGGGGGAAGGCAGCAGTAGTGGGGGGTGGCAGCAGTAGTGGGGGGGTGGCAGCTGTAGTGGGGGGGGGGGGGTGGCAGCAATATTGGGGGGGAGGCAGCAGTAGTGGGGGGGGGGGGTGGCAGCAGTAGTAGGGGGGGAGGCAGCAGTAGTGGGGGGAAGGCAGCAGAAGTGGGGGGAAGGCAGCAGTAGTGGGGGGGAAGGCAGCAGTAGTGGGGGGAAGGCAGTAATGGGGGGGGGTGTGGCAGCAGTAGTGGGGGGAAGGCAGCAGTAGTGGGGGGAATGCAGCAGGAGTGGGGGGAAGGCAGTAGTGGGGGGAAGGCAGCAGTAGTGGGAGGGGGTGGCAGCAGTAGTGGGGGGGGGAAGGCAGCAGTAGTGGGGGCAAGGCAGCAGTAGTGGGGGGAAGGCAGCAGTAGTGGGGGGAAGGCAGCAGTAGTGGAGGGAAGGCAGCAGTAGTGGGGGGAAGGCAGCAGTAGTGGGGGGAAGGCAGCAGTAGTGGGGGGAAGGCAGCAGTAGTGGAGGGAAGGCAGCAGTAGTGGGGGGAAGGCAGCAGTAGTGGGGGGGAGGCAGCAGTAGTGGGGGGGGTGGCTGCAGTAGTGGGGGGAAGGCAGCAGTAGTGGGGGGGGTGGCAGCAGTAGTGGGGGGAAGGCAGCAGTAGTGGAGGGGTGGCAGCAGTAGTGGGGGGGTGGCAGCAGTAGTGGGGGGTGGCAGCAGTAGTAGTGGGGGAAGGCAGCAGTAGTGGGGGGAAGGCAGCAGTAGTAGGGGGAAGGCAGTAGTGGGGGGAAGGCAGCAGTAGTGGGGGGAAGGCATCAGTAGTGGGGGGAAGGCAGTAGTTGGGGGAAGGCAGCAGTAGTAGGGGGTGGCAGCAGTAGTGGGGGGGTGGCAGCTGTAGTGGGGGGGGGGGGGTGGCAGCAATATTGGGGGGGAGGCAGCAGTAGTGGGGGGGGGTGGCAGCAGTAGTAGGGGGGGAGGCAGCAGTAGTGGGGGGAAGGCAGCAGAAGTGGGGGGAAGGCAGCAGTAGTGGGGGGGAAGGCAGCAGTAGTGGGGGGAAGGCAGTAGTGGGGGGGGTGTGGCAGCAGTAGTGTGGGGGTGGCAGCAGTAGTGGGGGGAAGGCAGCAGTAGTGGGGGGAATGCAGAAGGAGTGGGGGGAAGGCAGTAGTGGGGGGAAGGCAGCAGTAGTGGGAGGGGGTGGCAGCAGTAATGGGGGGGGGGGGGGGGGGAGGCAGCAGTAGTGGGGGGAAGGCAGCAGTAGTGGGGGGAAGGCAGCAGTAGTGGAGGGAAGGCAGCAGTAGTGGGGGGAAGGCAGCAGTAGTGGGGGGAAGGCAGCAGTAGTGGGGGGGAGGCAGCAGTAGTGGGGGGGTGGCTGCAGTAGTGGGGGGGGTGGCAGCAGTAGTGGGGGGAAGGCAGCAGTAGTGGAGGGGTGGCAGCAGTAGTGGGGGGGTGGCAGCAGTAGTGGGGGGGTGGCAGCAGTAGTAGTGGGGGAAGGCAGCAGTAGTGGGGGGAAGGCAGCAGTAGTAGGGGGAAGGCAGTAGTGGGGGGAAGGCAGCAGTAGTGGGGGGAAGGCAGTAGTTGGGGGAAGGCAGCAGTAGTAGGGGGAAGGCAGCAGTAGTGGGGGGTGGCAGCAGTAGTGGGGGGGTGGCAGCTGTAGTGGGGGGGGGGGGTGGCAGCAGTATTGGGGGGGAGGCAGCAGTAGTGGTGGGGGGGAAGTGGCAGCAGTAGTAGGGGGGAGGCAGCAGTAGTGGGGGGAAGGCAGCAGAAGTGGGGGGAAGGCAGCAGTAGTGGGTGGAAGGCAGCAGTAGTGGGGGGAAAGCAGCAGTAGTGGGGGGAAGGCAGCAGTAGTGGAGGGAAGGCAGCAGTAGTGGGGGGGAAGGCAGCAGTAGTGGGGTGAAGGCAGCAGTAGTGGGAGGAAGACAGCAGTAGTGGGGGGAAGGCAGCAGTAGTGGGGGGAAGGCAGCAGTAGTGGGGGTAAGGCAGCAGTAGTGGGGGGAAGGCAGCAGTAGTGGGAGGAAGGCAGCAGTAGTGGGGGGAAGGCAGCAGTAGTGGGGTGAAGGTAGTAGTAGTGGGGGGAAGGCAGCAGTAGTGGGGGGTGGCAGCAGTAGTGGGGGGGGGGTGGCAGCAGTAGTGGGGGAAGGCAGCAGTAGTGGGGGGGGGGTGGCAGCAGTAGTGGAGGGAAGGCAGCAGTAATAGGAAAAAAGCAGCAGTAGTGGGGGGAAGGCAGTAGTTGGGGGAAGGCAGCAGTAGTGGGGGGAAGGCAGCAGTAGTGGGGGGGAAGGCAGCAGTAGTGGGGGGAAGGCAGTAGTGGGGGGGGTGTGGCAGCAGTAGTGTGGGGGTGGCAGCAGTAGTGGGGGGAAGGCAGCAGTAGTGGGGGGAATGCAGCAGGAGTGGGGGGAAGGCAGTAGTGGGGGGAAGGCAGCAGTAGTGGGAGGGGGTGGCAGCAGTAGTGGGGGGGGAAGGCAGCAGTAGTGGGGGCAAGGCAGCAGTAGTGGGGGGAAGGCAGCAGTAGTGGGGGGAAGGCAGCAGTAGTGGAGGGAAGGCAGCAGTAGTGGGGGGAAGGCAGCAGTAGTGGGGGGGAGGCAGCAGTAGTGGGGGGTGGCTGCAGTAGTGGGGGGAAGGCAGCAGTAGTGGGGGGGGTGGCAGCAGTAGTGGGGGGAAGGCAGCAGTAGTGGAGGGGTGGCAGCAGTAGTGGGGGGGTGGCAGCAGTAGTGGGGGGTGGCAGCAGTAGTAGTGGGGGAAGGCAGCAGTAGTGGGGGGAAGGCAGCAGTAGTAGGGGGAAGGCAGTAGTGGGGGGAAGGCAGCAGTAGTGGGGGGAAGGCAGTAGTTGGGGGAAGGCAGCAGTAGTAGGGGGAAGGCAGCAGTAGTGGGTGGTGGCAGCAGTAGTGGGGGGGTGGCAGCTGTAGTGGGGGGGGCTGGCAGCAATATTGGGGGGGAGGCAGCAGTAGTGGGGGGGGGTGGCAGCAGTAGTAGGGGGGGAGGCAGCAGTAGTGGGGGGAAGGCAGCAGAAGTGGGGGGAAGGCAGCAGTAGTGGGGGGGAAGGCAGCAGTAGTGGGGGGAAGGCAGTAATGGGGGGGGGTGTGGCAGCAGTAGTGGGGGGAAGGCAGCAGTAGTGGGGGGAATGCAGCAGGAGTGGGGGGAAGGCGGTAGTGGGGGGAAGGCAGCAGTAGTGGGAGGGGGTGGCAGCAGTAGTGGGGGGGGGAAGGCAGCAGTAGTGGGGGCAAGGCAGCAGTAGTGGGGGGGAAGGCAGCAGTAGTGGGGGGAAGGCAGCAGTAGTGGAGGGAAGGCAGCAGTAGTGGGGGGAAGGCAGCAGTAGTGGGGGGAGGCAGCAGTAGTGGGGGGATGGCAGCAGTAGTGGAGGGAAGGCAGCAGTAGTGGGGGGAAGGCAGCAGTAGTGGGGGGGGAGGCAGCAGTAGTGGGGGGGTGGCTGCAGTAGTGGGGGGAAGGCAGCAGTAGTGGGGGGGTGGCAGTAGTGGGGGGAAGGCAGCAGTAGTGGAGGGGTGGCAGCAGTAGTGGGGGGTGGCAGCAGTAGTGGGGGGTGGCAGCAGTAGTAGTGGGGGAAGGCAGCAGTAGTGGGGGGAAGGCAGCAGTAGTAGGGGGAAGGCAGTAGTGGGGGGAAGGCAGCAGTAGTGGGGGGAAGGCAGTAGTTGGGGAAGGCAGCAGTAGTAGGGGGTGGCAGCAGTAGTGGGGGGGTGGCAGCTGTAGTGGGGGGGGGTGGCAGCAATATTGGGGGGGAGGCAGCAGTAGTGGGGGGGGGGGGGTGGCAGCAGTAGTAGGGGGGGAGGCAGCAGTAGTGGGGGGAAGGCAGCAGAAGTGGGGGGAAGGCAGCAGTGTGGGGGGGAAGGCAGCAGTAGTGGGGGGAAGGCAGTAGTGGGGGGGGTGTGGCAGCAGTAGTGTGGGGGTGGCAGCAGTAGTGGGGGGAAGGCAGCAGTAGTGGGGGGAATGCAGCAGGAGTGGGGGGAAGGCAGTAGTGGGGGGAAGGCAGCAGTAGTGGGAGGGGGTGGCAGCAGTAGTGGGGGGGGGAAGGCAGCAGTAGTGGGGGGAAGGCAGCAGTAGTGGGGGGAAGGCAGCAGTAGTGGAGGGAAGGCAGCAGTAGTGGGGGGAAGGCAGCAGTAGTGGGGGGAAGGCAGCAGTAGTGGGGGGAGGCAGCAGTAGTGGGGGGGGTGGCAGCTGTAGTGGGGGGGGGGTGGCAGCAGTATTGGGGGGGAGGCAGCAGTAGTGGTGGGGGGGAAGTGGCAGCAGTAGTAGGGGGGAGGCAGCAGTAGTGGGGGGAAGGCAGCAGAAGTGGGGGGAAGGCAGCAGTAGTGGGTGGAAGGCAGCAGTAGTGGGGGGAAAGCAGCAGTAGTGGGGGGAAGGCAGCAGTAGTGGAGGGAAGGCAGCAGTAGTGGGGGGGAAGGCAGCAGTAGTGGGGTGAAGGCAGCAGTAGTGGGAGGAAGACAGCAGTAGTGGGGGGAAGGCAGCAGTAGTGGGGGGAAGGCAGCAGTAGTGGGGGTAAGGCAGCAGTAGTGGGGGGAAGGCAGCAGTAGTGGGAGGAAGGCAGCAGTAGTGGGGGGAAGGCAGCAGTAGTGGGGTGAAGGTAGTAGTAGTGGGGGGAAGGCAGCAGTAGTGGGGGGTGGCAGCAGTAGTGGGGGGGGTGGCAGCAGTAGTGGGGGAAGGCAGCAGTAGTGGGGGGGGGGGTGGCAGCAGTAGTGGAGGGAAGGCAGCAGTAATAGGAAAAAAGCAGCAGTAGTGGGGGGAAGGCAGTAGTTGGGGGAAGGCAGCAGTAGTGGGGGGAAAGCAGCAGTAGTGGGGGGGAAGGCAGCAGTAGTGGGGGGAAGGCAGTAGTGGGGGGGGTGTGGCAGCAGTAGTGTGGGGGTGGCAGCAGTAGTGGGGGAAGGCAGCAGTAGTGGGGGGAATGCAGCAGGAGTGGGGGGAAGGCAGTAGTGGGGGGAAGGCAGCAGTAGTGGGAGGGGGTGGCAGCAGTAGTGGGGGGGGAAGGCAGCAGTAGTGGGGGCAAGGCAGCAGTAGTGGGGGGAAGGCAGCAGTAGTGGGGGGAAGGCAGCAGTAGTGGAGGGAAGGCAGCAGTAGTGGGGGGAAGGCAGCAGTAGTGGGGGGGAGGCAGCAGTAGTGGGGGGTGGCTGCAGTAGTGGGGGGAAGGCAGCAGTAGTGGGGGGGGTGGCAGCAGTAGTGGGGGGAAGGCAGCAGTAGTGGAGGGGTGGCAGCAGTAGTGGGGGGGTGGCAGCAGTAGTGGGGGGTGGCAGCAGTAGTAGTGGGGGAAGGCAGCAGTAGTGGGGGGAAGGCAGCAGTAGTAGGGGGAAGGCAGTAGTGGGGGGAAGGCAGCAGTAGTGGGGGGAAGGCAGTAGTTGGGGGAAGGCAGCAGTAGTAGGGGGAAGGCAGCAGTAGTGGGTGGTGGCAGCAGTAGTGGGGGGTGGCAGCTGTAGTGGGGGGGGCTGGCAGCAATATTGGGGGGGAGGCAGCAGTAGTGGGGGGGGGTGGCAGCAGTAGTAGGGGGGGAGGCAGCAGTAGTGGGGGGAAGGCAGCAGAAGTGGGGGGAAGGCAGCAGTAGTGGGGGGGAAGGCAGCAGTAGTGGGGGGAAGGCAGTAATGGGGGGGGTGTGGCAGCAGTAGTGGGGGGAAGGCAGCAGTAGTGGGGGGAATGCAGCAGGAGTGGGGGGAAGGCGGTAGTGGGGGGAAGGCAGCAGTAGTGGGAGGGGGTGGCAGCAGTAGTGGGGGGGGGGAGGCAGCAGTAGTGGGGGCAAGGCAGCAGTAGTGGGGGGAAGGCAGCAGTAGTGGGGGGAAGGCAGCAGTAGTGGAGGGAAGGCAGCAGTAGTGGGGGGAAGGCAGCAGTAGTGGGGGGAGGCAGCAGTAGTGGGGGGAAGGCAGCAGTAGTGGAGGGAAGGCAGCAGTAGTGGGGGGAAGGCAGCAGTAGTGGGGGGGGAGGCAGCAGTAGTGGGGGGGTGGCTGCAGTAGTGGGGGGAAGGCAGCAGTAGTGGGGGGTGGCAGTAGTGGGGGGAAGGCAGCAGTAGTGGAGGGGTGGCAGCAGTAGTGGGGGGGTGGCAGCAGTAGTGGGGGGGTGGCAGCAGCAGTAGTGGGGGAAGGCAGCAGTAGTGGGGGGAAGGCAGCAGTAGTAGGGGGAAGGCAGTAGTGGGGGGAAGGCAGCAGTAGTGGGGGGAAGGCAGTAGTTGGGGGAAGGCAGCAGTAGTAGGGGGTGGCAGCAGTAGTGGGGGGGTGGCAGCTGTAGTGGGGGGGGGTGGCAGCAATATTGGGGGGGAGGCAGCAGTAGTGGGGGGGGGGGGTGGCAGCAGTAGTAGGGGGGGAGGCAGCAGTAGTGGGGGGAAGGCAGCAGAAGTGGGGGGAAGGCAGCAGTAGTGGGGGGGAAGGCAGCAGTAGTGGGGGGAAGGCAGTAGTGGGGGGGGGTGTGGCAGCAGTAGTGTGGGGGTGGCAGCAGTAGTGGGGGGAAGGCAGCAGTAGTGGGGGGAATGCAGCAGGAGTGGGGGGAAGGCAGTAGTGGGGGGAAGGCAGCAGTAGTGGGAGGGGGTGGCAGCAGTAGTGGGGGGGGGAAGGCAGCAGTAGTGGGGGGAAGGCAGCAGTAGTGGGGGGAAGGCAGCAGTAGTGGAGGGAAGGCAGCAGTAGTGGGGGGAAGGCAGCAGTAGTGGGGGGAAGGCAGCAGTAGTGGGGGGAGGCAGCAGTAGTGGGGGGGTGGCTGCAGTAGTGGGGGGGGTGGCAGCAGTAGTGGGGGGAAGGCAGCAGTAGTGGAGGGGTGGCAGCAGTAGTGGGGGGGTGGCAGCAGTAGTGGGGGGTGGCAGCAGTAGTAGTGGGGGAAGGCAGCAGTAGTGGGGGGAAGGCAGCAGTAGTAGGGGGAAGGCAGTAGTGGGGGGAAGGCAGCAGTAGTGGGGGGAAGGCAGTAGTTGGGGGAAGGCAGCAGTAGTAGGGGGAAGGCAGCAGTAGTGGGGGGTGGCAGCAGTAGTGGGGGGGTGGCAGCTGTAGTGGGGGGGGTGGCAGCAGTATTGGGGGGGAGGCAGCAGTAGTGGTGGGGGGAAGTGGCAGCAGTAGTAGGGGGGAGGCAGCAGTAGTGGGGGGAAGGCAGCAGAAGTGGGGGGAAGGCAGCAGTAGTGGGTGGAAGGCAGCAGTAGTGGGGGGAAAGCAGCAGTAGTGGGGGGGAAGGCAGTAGTGGGGGGAAGGCAGTAGTGGGGGGAAGGCAGCAGTAGTGGGAGGAAGGCAGCAGTAGAGGGGGGGGGGGAAGGCAGCAGTAGTGGGGGGGAAGGCAGCAGTATTGGGGGAAGGCAGCAGTAGTGGGGGGAAAGCAGCAGTATTGGGGGGAAGGCAGCAGTAGTGGGGGGAAGGCAGCAGTAGTGGGGGGAAAGCAGCAGTAGTGGGGGGAAAGCAGCAGTATTGGGGGAAGGCAGCAGTAGTGGGGGGAAGGCAGCAGTAGTGGGGGAAGGCAGCAGTAGTGGGAGGAAGGCAGCAGTAGAGGGGGGGGGAAGGCAGCAGTAGTGGGGGGGAAGGCAGCAGTATTGGGGGAAGGCAGCAGTAGTGGGGGGAAGGCAGTAGTTGGGGGAAGGCAGCAGTAGTAGGGGGAAGGCAGCAGTAGTGGGGGGTGGCAGCAGTAGTGGGGGGGTGGCAGCTGTAGTGGGGGGGGGTGGCAGCAGTATTGGGGGGGAGGCAGCAGTAGTGGGGGGGGGGGCAGCAGTAGTAGGGGGGGAGGCAGCAGTAGTGGGGGGAAGGCAGCAGAAGTGGGGGGAAGGCAGCAGTAGTGGGGGGGAAGGCAGCAGTAGTGGGGGGAAGGCAGTAGTGGGGGGGGGGTGTGGCAGCAGTAGTGTGGGGGTGGCAGCAGTAGTGGGGGGAAGGCAGCAGTAGTGGGGGGAATGCAGCAGGAGTGGGGGGAAGGCAGTAGTGGGGGGAAGGCAGCAGTAGTGGGAGGGGGTGGCAGCAGTAGTGGGGGGGGGGGAAGGCAGCAGTAGTGGGGGCAAGGCAGCAGTAGTGGGGGGAAGGCAGCAGTAGTGGGGGAAGGCAGCAGTAGTGGAGGGAAGGCAGCAGTAGTGGGGGGAAGGCAGCAGTAGTGGGGGGAAGGCAGCAGTAGTGGGGGGAAGGCAGCAGTAGTGGAGGGAAGGCAGCAGTAGTGGGGGGAAGGCAGCAGTAGTGGGGGGAAGGCAGCAGTAGTGGGGGGAAGGCAGCAGTAGTGGAGGGAAGGCAGCAGTAGTGGGGGGAAGGCAGCAGTAGTGGGGGGGAGGCAGCAGTATTGGGGGGGTGGCTGCAGTAGTGGGGGGAAGGCAGCAGTAGTGGGGGGGGTGGCAGCAGTAGTGGGGGGAAGGCAGCAGTAGTGGAGGGGTGGCAGCAGTAGTGGGGGGGTGGCAGCAGTAGTGGGGGGTGGCAGCAGTAGTAGTGGGGGAAGGCAGCAGTAGTGGGGGGAAGGCAGCAGTAGTAGGGGGAAGGCAGTAGTGGGGGGAAGGCAGCAGTAGTGGGGGGAAGGCAGTAGTTGGGGGAAGGCAGCAGTAGTAGGGGGAAGGCAGCAGTAGTGGGGGGGAGGCAGCAGTAGTGGGGGGGTGGCTGCAGTAGTGGGGGGGGGGTGGCAGCAATATTGGGGGGGAGGCAGCAGTAGTGGGGGGGGTGGCAGCAGTAGTAGGGGGGGAGGCAGCAGTAGTGGGGGGAAGGCAGCAGAAGTGGGGGGAAGGCAGCAGTAGTGGGGGGGAAGGCAGCAGTAGTGGGGGGAAGGCAGTAGTGGGGGGGGTGTGGCAGCAGTAGTGTGGGGGTGGCAGCAGTAGTGGGGGGAAGGCAGCAGTAGTGGGGGGAATGCAGCAGGAGTGGGGGGAAGGCAGTAGTGGGGGGAAGGCAGCAGTAGTGGGAGGGGGTGGCAGCAGTAGTGGGGGGGGGGAAGGCAGCAGTAGTGGGGGGAAGGCAGCAGTAGTGGGGGGAAGGCAGCAGTAGTGGAGGGAAGGCAGCAGTAGTGGGGGGAAGGCAGCAGTAGTGGGGGGAAGGCAGCAGTAGTGGGGGGGAGGCAGCAGTAGTGGGGGGGTGGCTGCAGTAGTGGGGGGGGTGGCAGCAGTAGTGGGGGGAAGGCAGCAGTAGTGGAGGGGTGGCAGCAGTAGTGGGGAGGTGGCAGCAGTAGTGGGGGGGTGGCAGCAGTAGTAGTGGGGGAAGGCAGCAGTAGTGGGGGGAAGGCAGCAGTAGTAGGGGGAAGGCAGTAGTGGGGGGAAGGCAGCAGTAGTGGGGGGAAGGCAGTAGTTGGGGGAAGGCAGCAGTAGTAGGGGGAAGGCAGCAGTAGTGGGGGGTGGCAGCAGTAGTGGGGGGGTGGCAGCTGTAGTGGGGGGGGTGGCAGCAGTATTGGGGGGGAGGCAGCAGTAGTGGTGGGGGGGAAGTGGCAGCAGTAGTAGGGGGGAGGCAGCAGTAGTGGGGGGAAGGCAGCAGAAGTGGGGGGAAGGCAGCAGTAGTGGGTGGAAGGCAGCAGTAGTGGGGGGAAAGCAGCAGTAGTGGGGGGAAGGCAGTAGTGGGGGGAAGGCAGTAGTGGGGGGAAGGCAGCAGTAGTGGGAGGAAGGCAGCAGTAGAGGGGGGGGGAGGCAGCAGTAGTGGGGGGGAAGGCAGCAGTATTGGGGGAAGGCAGCAGTAGTGGGGGGAAGGCAGCAGTATTGGGGGGAAGGCAGCAGTAGTGGGGGGAAGGCAGCAGTAGTGGGGGGAAAGCAGCAGTAGTGGGGGGAAAGCAGCAGTATTGGGGGAAGGCAGCAGTAGTGGGGGGAAGGCAGCAGTAGTGGGGGGAAGGCAGCAGTAGTGGGAGGAAGGCAGCAGTAGAGGGGGGGGAAGGCAGCAGTAGTGGGGGGGAAGGCAGCAGTATTGGGGGAAGGCAGCAGTAGTGGGGAAAAGGCAGTAGTTGGGGGAAGGCAGCAGTAGTAGGGGGAAGGCAGCAGTAGTGGGGGGTGGCAGCAGTAGTGGGGGGGTGGCAGCTGTAGTGGGGGGGGGGGTGGCAGCAGTATTGGGGGGGAGGCAGCAGTAGTGGGGGGGGCAGCAGTAGTAGGGGGGGAGGCAGCAGTAGTGGGGGGAAGGCAGCAGAAGTGGGGGGAAGGCAGCAGTAGTGGGGGGGAAGGCAGCAGTAGTGGGGGGAAGGCAGTAGTGGGGGGGGTGTGGCAGCAGTAGTGTGGGGGTGGCAGCAGTAGTGGGGGGAAGGCAGCAGTAGTGGGGGGAATGCAGCAGGAGTGGGGGGAAGGCAGTAGTGGGGGGAAGGCAGCAGTAGTGGGAGGGGGTGGCAGCAGTAGTGGGGGGGGAAGGCAGCAGTAGTGGGGGCAAGGCAGCAGTAGTGGGGGGAAGGCAGCAGTAGTGGGGGGAAGGCAGCAGTAGTGGAGGGAAGGCAGCAGTAGTGGGGGGAAGGCAGCAGTAGTGGGGGGAAGGCAGCAGTAGTGGGGGAGAGGCAGCAGTAGTGGGGGGGGTGGCTGCAGTAGTGGGGGGGGTGGCAGCAGTAGTGGGGGGAAGGCAGCAGTAGTGGAGGGGTGGCAGCAGTAGTGGGGGGGTGGCAGCAGTAGTGGGGGGGTGGCAGCAGTAGTAGTGGGGGAAGGCAGCAGTAGTGGGGGGGAAGGCAGCAGTAGTGGGGGGAAGGCAGTAGTGGGGGGAAGGCAGCAGTAGTGGGAGGAAGGCAGCAGTAGAGGGGGGGGGAAGGCAGCAGTAGTGGGGGGGAAGGCAGCAGTATTGGGGGAAGGCAGCAGTAGTGGGGGGAAGGCAGCAGTAGTGGGGGGGAAGGCAGCAGTAGTGGGGGGAAGGCAGCAGTAGTGGGGGGAAGGCAGCAGTAGTGGGAGGAAGGCAGCAGTAGTGGGGGGAAAGCAGCAGTAGTGGGGGGAAAGCAGCAATAGTGGGGGGGTGGCAGCAGTAGTAGGGGGGAAGGCAGCAGTAGTGGGGGGAAGGCGGCAGTATTGGGAGGGGGTGGCAGTAGTGGGGGGAAGGCAGCAGTAGTGGGGTGTGTGGCAGCAGTACTGGGGGGTTGGCAGCACTAGTGGGGGGAAGGCAGCAGTAGTGGGGGGAAGGCAGCAGTAGTGGGGGAGAAGGCAGCAGTAGTGGGGTGAAGGCAGCAGTAGTGGGAGGAAGACAGCAGTAGTGGGGGGAAGGCAGCAGTAGTGGGGGGAAGGCAGCAGTAGTGGGGGTAAGGCAGCAGTAGTGGGGGGAAGGCAGCAGTAGTGGGAGGAAGGCAGCAGTAGTGGGGGGAAGGCAGCAGTAGTGGGGTGAAGGCAGCAGTAGTGGGGGGAAGGCAGCAGTAGTGGGGGGTGGCAGCAGTAGTGGGGGGGGGTGGCAGCAGTAGTGGGGGAAGGCAGCAGTAGTGGGGGGGGGGTGGCAGCAGTAGTGGAGGGAAGGCAGCAGTAGTAGGAAAAAAGCAGCAGTAGTGGGGGGAAGGCAGAAGTTGGGGGAAGGCAGCAGTAGTGGGGGGAAGGCAGCAGTAGTGGGGGGGAAGGCAGCAGTAGTGGGGGGAAGGCAGTAGTGGGGGGGTGTGGCAGCAGTAGTGTGGGGGTGGCAGCAGTAGTGGGGGGAAGGCAGCAGTAGTGGGGGAATGCAGCAGGAGTGGGGGGAAGGCAGTAGTGGGGGGAAGGCAGCAGTAGTGGGAGGGGGTGGCAGCAGTAGTGGGGGGGGAAGGCAGCAGTAGTGGGGGCAAGGCAGCAGTAGTGGGGGGAAGGCAGCAGTAGTGGGGGGAAGGCAGCAGTAGTGGAGGGAAGGCAGCAGTAGTGGGGGGAAGGCAGCAGTAGTGGGGGGGAGGCAGCAGTAGTGGGGGGGTGGCTGCAGTAGTGGGGGGAAGGCAGCAGTAGTGGGTGGGGTGGCAGCAGTAGTGGGGGAAGGCAGCAGTAGTGGAGGGGTGGCAGCAGTAGTGGGGGGGTGGCAGCAGTAGTGGGGGGTGGCAGCAGTAGTAGTGGGGGAAGGCAGCAGTAGTGGGGGGAAGGCAGCAGTAGTAGGGGGAAGGCAGTAGTGGGGGGAAGGCAGCAGTAGTGGGGGGAAGGCAGTAGTTGGGGGAAGGCAGCAGTAGTAGGGGGAAGGCAGCAGTAGTGGGGGGTGGCAGCAGTAGTGGGGGGGTGGCAGCTGTAGTGTGGGGGGTGGCAGCAATATTGGGGGGGAGGCAGCAGTAGTGGGGGGGGGGGGGTGGCAGCAGTAGTAGGGGGGGAGGCAGCAGTAGTGGGGGGAAGGCAGCAGAAGTGGGGGGAAGGCAGCAGTAGTGGGGGGGAAGGCAGCAGTAGTGGGGGGAAGGCAGTAATGGGGGGGGTGTGGCAGCAGTAGTGGGGGGAAGGCAGCAGTAGTGGGGGGAATGCAGCAGGAGTGGGGGGAAGGCAGTAGTGGGGGGAAGGCAGCAGTAGTGGGAGGGGGTGGCAGCAGTAGTGGGGGGGGGAAGGCAGCAGTAGTGGGGGCAAGGCAGCAGTAGTGGGGGGAAGGCAGCAGTAGTGGGGGGAAGGCAGCAGTAGTGGAGGGAAGGCAGCAGTAGTGGGGGGAAGGCAGCAGTAGTGGGGGGAAGGCAGCAGTAGTGGGGGGAAGGCAGCAGTAGTGGAGGGAAGGCAGCAGTAGTGGGGGGAAGGCAGCAGTAGTGGGGGGGAGGCAGCAGTAGTGGGGGGGAAGGCAGCAGTATTGGGGGAAGGCAGCAGTAGTGGGGGAAGGCAGCAGTAGTGGGGGGAAGGCAGCAGTAGTGGGGGGAAGGCAGCAGTAGTGGGGGGAAGGCAGCAGTAGTGGGGGGAAGGCAGCAGTAGTGGGGGGAAGGCAGCAGTAGTGGGGGGAAAGCAGCAGTAGTGGGGGGAAAGCAGCAATAGTGGGGGGGTGGCAGCAGTAGTAGGGGGGGAAGGCAGCAGTAGTGGGGGGAAGGCGGCAGTATTGGGAGGGGGTGGCAGTAGTGGGGGGAAGGCAGCAGTAGTGGGGTGTGTGGCAGCAGTACTGGGGGGTTGGCAGCACTAGTGGGGGGAAGGCAGCAGTAGTGGGGGGAAGGCAGCAGTAGTGGGGGGGAAGGCAGCAGTAGTGGGGTGAAGGCAGCAGTAGTGGGAGGAAGACAGCAGTAGTGGGGGGAAGGCAGCAGTAGTGGGGGGAAGGCAGCAGTAGTGGGGGTAAGGCAGCAGTAGTGGGGGGAAGGCAGCAGTAGTGGGAGGAAGGCAGCAGTAGTGGGGGGAAGGCAGCAGTAGTGGGGTGAAGGCAGCAGTAGTGGGGGGAAGGCAGCAGTAGTGGGGGGTGGCAGCAGTAGTGGGGGGGGTGGCAGCAGTAGTGGGGGAAGGCAGCAGTAGTGGGGGGGGGGTGGCAGCAGTAGTGGAGGGAAGGCAGCAGTAGTAGGAAAAAAGCAGCAGTAGTGGGGGGAAGGCAGTAGTTGGGGGAAGGCAGCAGTAGTGGGGGGAAGGCAGCAGTAGTGGGGGGGAAGGCAGCAGTAGTGGGGGGAAGGCAGTAGTGGGGGAGGTGTGGCAGCAGTAGTGTGGGGGTGGCAGCAGTAGTGGGGGGAAGGCAGCAGTAGTGGGGGGAATGCAGCAGGAGTGGGGGGAAGGCAGTAGTGGGGGGAAGGCAGCAGTAGTGGGAGGGGGTGGCAGCAGTAGTGGGGGGGAAGGCAGCAGTAGTGGGGGCAAGGCAGCAGTAGTGGGGGGAAGGCAGCAGTAGTAGGGGGGGAGGCAGCAGTAGTGGGGGGAAGGCAGCAGAAGTGGGGGGAAGGCAGCAGTAGTGGGGGGAAGGCAGCAGTAGTGGGGGGAAGGCAGTAATGGGGGGGGTGTGGCAGCAGTAGTGGGGGGAAGGCAGCAGTAGTGGGGGGAATGCAGCAGGAGTGGGGGGAAGGCAGTAGTGGGGGGAAGGCAGCAGTAGTGGGAGGGGGTGGCAGCAGTAGTGGGGGGGGGGAAGGCAGCAGTAGTGGGGGCAAGGCAGCAGTAGTGGGGGGAAGGCAGCAGTAGTGGGGGGAAGGCAGCAGTAGTGGAGGGAAGGCAGCAGTAGTGGGGGGAAGGCAGCAGTAGTGGGGGGAAGGCAGCAGTAGTGGGGGGAAGGCAGCAGTAGTGGAGGGAAGGCAGCAGTAGTGGGGGGAAGGCAGCAGTAGTGGGGGGGAGGCAGCAGTAGTGGGGGGTGGCTGCAGTAGTGGGGGGAAGGCAGCAGTAGTGGGGGGGGTGGCAGCAGTAGTGGGGGGAAGGCAGCAGTAGTGGAGGGGTGGCAGCAGTAGTGGGGGGGTGGCAGCAGTAGTGGGGGGTGGCAGCAGTAGTAGTGGGGGAAGGCAGCAGTAGTGGGGGGAAGGCAGCAGTAGTAGGGGGAAGGCAGTAGTGGGGGGAAGGCAGCAGTAGTGGGGGGAAGGCAGTAGTTGGGGGAAGGCAGCAGTAGTAGGGGGTGGCAGCAGTAGTGGGGGGGTGGCAGCTGTAGTGGGGGGGGGGGTGGCAGCAATATTGGGGGGAAGGCAGCAGTAGTGGGGGGAATGCAGCAGGAGTGGGGGGAAGGCAGTAATGGGGGGAAGGCAGCAGTAGTGGGATGGGGTGGCAGCAGTAGTGGGGGGGGAAGGCAGCAGTAGTGGGGGGAAGGCAGCAGTAGTGGGGGGAAGGCAGCAGTAGTGGAGGGAAGGCAGCAGTAGTGGGGGGAAGGCAGCAGTAGTGGGGGGAAGGCAGCAGTAGTGGGGGGAAGGCAGCAGTAGTGGAGGGAAGGCAGCAGTAGTGGGGGGAAGGCAGCAGTAGTGGGGGGGAGGCAGCAGTAGTGGGGGGGGTGGCTGCAGTAGTGGGGGGAAGGCAGCAGTAGTGGGGGGGTGGCAGCAGTAGTGGGGGGAAGGCAGCAGTAGTGGAGGGGTGGCAGCAGTAGTGGGGGGGGTGGCAGCAGTAGTGGGGGGTGGCAGCAGTAGTAGTGGGGGAAGGCAGCAGTAGTGGGGGGAAGGCAGCAGTAGTATGGGGAAGGCAGTAGTGGGGGGAAGGCAGCAGTAGTGGGGGGAAGGCAGTAGTTGGGGGAAGGCAGCAGTAGTAGGGGGAAGGCAGCAGTAGTGGGGGGTGGCAGCAGTAGTGGGGGGGTGGCAGCTGTAGTGGGGGGGTGGCAGCAATATTGGGGGGGAGGCAGCAGTAGTGGGGGGGGGTGGCAGCAGTAGTAGGGGGGGAGGCAGCAGAAGTGGGGGGAAGGCAGCAGTAGTGGGGGGGAAGGCAGCAGTAGTGGGGGGAAGGCAGTAGTGGGGGGGGTGTGGCAGCAGTAGTGTGGGGGTGGCAGCAGTAGTGGGGGGAAGGCAGCAGTAGTGGGGGGAATGCAGCAGGAGTGGGGGGAAGGCAGTAGTGGGGGGAAGGCAGCAGTAGTGGGAGGGGGTGGCAGCAGTAGTGGGGGGGGGGGGAAGGCAGCAGTAGTGGGGGGAAGGCAGCAGTAGTGGGGGGAAGGCAGTAGTGGGGGGGGTGTGGCAGCAGTAGTGTGGGGGTGGCAGCAGTAGTGGGGGGAAGGCAGCAGTAGTGGGGGGAATGCAGCAGGAGTGGGGGGAAGGCAGTAGTGGGGGGAAGGCAGCAGTAGTGGGAGGGGGTGGCAGCAGTAGTGGGGGGGGGAAGGCAGCAGTAGTGGGGGGAAGGCAGCAGTAGTGGGGGGAAGGCAGCAGTAGTGGAGGGTAGGCAGCAGTAGTGGGGGGAAGGCAGCAGTAGTGGGGGGAAGGCAGCAGTAGTGGGGGGGAGGCAGCAGTAGTGGGGGGGTGGCTGCAGTAGTGGGGGGGGTGGCAGCAGTAGTGGGGGGAAGGCAGCAGTAGTGGAGGGGTGGCAGCAGTAGTGGGGGGGTGGCAGCAGTAGTGGGGGGTGGCAGCAGTAGTAGTGGGGGAAGGCAGCAGTAGTGGGGGGAAGGCAGCAGTAGTAGGGGGAAGGCAGTAGTGGGGGGAAGGCAGCAGTAGTGGGGGGAAGGCAGTAGTTGGGGGAAGGCAGCAGTAGTAGGGGGAAGGCAGCAGTAGTGGGGGGTGGCAGCAGTAGTGGGGGGGTGGCAGCTGTAGTGGGGGGGGGGGGGTGGCAGCAGTATTGGGGGGGAGGCAGCAGTAGTGGTGGGGGGGAAGTGGCAGCAGTAGTAGGGGGGAGGCAGCAGTAGTGGGGGGAAGGCAGCAGAAGTGGGGGGAAGGCAGCAGTAGTGGGTGGAAGGCAGCAGTAGTGGGGGGAAAGCAGCAGAAGTGGGGGGAAGGCAGTAGTGGGGGGAAGGCAGTAGTGGGGGGAAGGCAGCAGTAGTGGGAGGAAGGCAGCAGTAGAGGGGGGGGGGAGGCAGCAGTAGGGGGGGGAAGGCAGCAGTATTGGGGGAAGGCAGCAGTAGTGGGGGGAAGGCAGCAGTATTGGGGGGAAGGCAGCAGTAGTGGGGGGAAGGCAGCAGTAGTGGGGGGAAAGCAGCAGTAGTGGGGGGAAAGCAGCAGTATTGGGGGAAGGCAGCAGTAGTGGGGGGAAGGCAGCAGTAGTGGGGGGAAGGCAGCAGTAGTGGGAGGAAGGCAGCAGTAGAGGGGGGGGAAGGCAGCAGTAGTGGGGGGGAAGGCAGCAGTATTGGGGGAAGGCAGCAGTAGTGGGGGGAAGGCAGTAGTTGGGGGAAGGCAGCAGTAGTAGGGGGAAGGCAGCAGTAGTGGGGGGAAGGCAGCAGTAGTGGAGGGAAGGCAGCAGTAGTGGGGGGAAGGCAGCAGTAGTGGGGGGAAGGCAGCAGTAGTGGGGGGGAGGCAGCAGTAGTGGGGGGGTGGCTGCAGTAGTGGGGGGGGTGGCAGCAGTAGTGGGGGGAAGGCAGCAGTAGTGGAGGGGTGGCAGCAGTAGTGGGGAGGTGGCAGCAGTAGTGGGGGGGTGGCAGCAGTAGTAGTGGGGGAAGGCAGCAGTAGTGGGGGGAAGGCAGCAGTAGTAGGGGGAAGGCAGTAGTGGGGGGAAGGCAGCAGTAGTGGGGGGAAGGCAGTAGTTGGGGGAAGGCAGCAGTAGTAGGGGGAAGGCAGCAGTAGTGGGGGGTGGCAGCAGTAGTGGGGGGGTGGCAGCTGTAGTGGGGGGGGGTGGCAGCAGTATTGGGGGGGAGGCAGCAGTAGTGGTGGGGGGGAAGTGGCAGCAGTAGTAGGGGGAGGCAGCAGTAGTGGGGGGAAGGCAGCAGAAGTGGGGGGAAGGCAGCAGTAGTGGGTGGAAGGCAGCAGTAGTGGGGGGAAAGCAGCAGTAGTGGGGGGAAGGCAGTAGTGGGGGGAAGGCAGTAGTGGGGGGAAGGCAGCAGTAGTGGGAGGAAGGCAGCAGTAGAGGGGGGGGGGAGGCAGCAGTAGTGGGGGGGAAGGCAGCAGTATTGGGGGAAGGCAGCAGTAGTGGGGGGAAGGCAGCAGTATTGGGGGGAAGGCAGCAGTAGTGGGGGGAAGGCAGCAGTAGTGGGGGGAAAGCAGCAGTAGTGGGGGGAAAGCAGCAGTATTGGGGGAAGGCAGCAGTAGTGGGGGGAAGGCAGCAGTAGTGGGGGGAAGGCAGCAGTAGTGGGAGGAAGGCAGCAGTAGAGGGGGGGGAAGGCAGCAGTAGTGGGGGGGAAGGCAGCAGTATTGGGGGAAGGCAGCAGTAGTGGGGGGAAGGCAGTAGTTGGGGGAAGGCAGCAGTAGTAGGGGGAAGGCAGCAGTAGTGGGGGGTGGCAGCAGTAGTGGGGGGGTGGCAGCTGTAGTGGGGGGGTGGCAGCAATATTGGGGGGGAAGGCAGCAGTAGTGGGGGGAAGGCAGCAGTAGTATGGGGAAGGCAGTAGTGGGGGGAAGGCAGCAGTAGTGGGGGGAAGGCAGTAGTTGGGGGAAGGCAGCAGTAGTAGGGGGAAGGCAGCAGTAGTGGGGGGTGGCAGCAGTAGTGGGGGGGTGGCAGCTGTAGTGGGGGGGTGGCAGCAATATTGGGGGGGAGGCAGCAGTAGTGGGGGGGGGTGGCAGCAGTAGTAGGGGGGGAGGCAGCAGTAGTGGGGGGAAGGCAGCAGAAGTGGGGGGAAGGCAGCAGTAGTGGGGGGGAAGGCAGCAGTAGTGGGGGGAAGGCAGTAGTGGGGGGGGTGTGGCAGCAGTAGTGTGGGGGTGGCAGCAGTAGTGGGGGGAAGGCAGCAGTAGTGGGGGGAATGCAGCAGGAGTGGGGGGAAGGCAGTAGTGGGGGGAAGGCAGCAGTAGTGGGAGGGGGTGGCAGCAGTAGTGGGGGGGGGGGAAGGCAGCAGTAGTGGGGGGAAGGCAGCAGTAGTGGGGGGAAGGCAGTAGTGGGGGGGGGGGTGTGGCAGCAGTAGTGTGGGGGTGGCAGCAGTAGTGGGGGGAAGGCAGCAGTAGTGGGGGGAATGCAGCAGGAGTGGGGGGAAGGCAGTAGTGGGGGGAAGGCAGCAGTAGTGGGAGGGGGTGGCAGCAGTAGTGGGGGGGGGAAGGCAGCAGTAGTGGGGGGAAGGCAGCAGTAGTGGGGGGAAGGCAGCAGTAGTGGAGGGAAGGCAGCAGTAGTGGGGGGAAGGCAGCAGTAGTGGGGGGAAGGCAGCAGTAGTGGGGGGGAGGCAGCAGTAGTGGGGGGGTGGCTGCAGTAGTGGGGGGGGGTGGCAGCAGTAGTGGGGGGAAGGCAGCAGTAGTGGAGGGGTGGCAGCAGTAGTGGGGGGTGGCAGCAGTAGTGGGGGGTGGCAGCAGTAGTAGTGGGGGAAGGCAGCAGTAGTGGGGGGAAGGCAGCAGTAGTAGGGGGAAGGCAGTAGTGGGGGGAAGGCAGCAGTAGTGGGGGGAAGGCAGTAGTTGGGGGAAGGCAGCAGTAGTAGGGGGAAGGCAGCAGTAGTGGGGGGTGGCAGCAGTAGTGGGGGGGTGGCAGCTGTAGTGGGGGGGGGGTGGCAGCAGTATTGGGGGGGAGGCAGCAGTAGTGGTGGGGGGGAAGTGGCAGCAGTAGTAGGGGGGAGGCAGCAGTAGTGGGGGGAAGGCAGCAGAAGTGGGGGGAAGGCAGCAGTAGTGGGTGGAAGGCAGCAGTAGTGGGGGGAAAGCAGCAGAAGTGGGGGGAAGGCAGTAGTGGGGGGAAGGCAGTAGTGGGGGGAAGGCAGCAGTAGTGGGAGGAAGGCAGCAGTAGAGGGGGGGGGGAGGCAGCAGTAGGGGGGGGAAGGCAGCAGTATTGGGGGAAGGCAGCAGTAGTGGGGGGAAGGCAGCAGTATTGGGGGGAAGGCAGCAGTAGTGGGGGGAAAGCAGCAGTAGTGGGGGGAAAGCAGCAGTATTGGGGGAAGGCAGCAGTAGTGGGGGGAAGGCAGCAGTAGTGGGGGGAAGGCAGCAGTAGTGGGAGGAAGGCAGCAGTAGAGGGGGGGGAAGGCAGCAGTAGTGGGGGGGAAGGCAGCGGTATTGGGGGAAGGCAGCAGTAGTGGGGGGAAGGCAGTAGTTGGGGGAAGGCAGCAGTAGTAGGGGGAAGGCAGCAGTAGTGGGGGGAAAGCAGCAGTAGTGGGGGGAAGGCAGTAGTGGGGGGAAGGCAGTAGTGGGGGGAAGGCAGCAGTAGTGGGAGGAAGGCAGCAGTAGAGGGGGGGGGAGGCAGCAGTAGTGGGGGGGAAGGCAGCAGTATTGGGGGAAGGCAGCAGTAGTGGGGGGAAGGCAGCAGTATTGGGGGGAAGGCAGCAGTAGTGGGGGGAAGGCAGCAGTAGTGGGGGGAAAGCAGCAGTAGTGGGGGGAAAGCAGCAGTATTGGGGGAAGGCAGCAGTAGTGGGGGGAAGGCAGCAGTAGTGGGGGGAAGGCAGCAGTAGTGGGAGGAAGGCAGCAGTAGAGGGGGGGGAAGGCAGCAGTAGTGGGGGGGAAGGCAGCAGTATTGGGGGAAGGCAGCAGTAGTGGGGAAAAGGCAGTAGTTGGGGGAAGGCAGCAGTAGTAGGGGGAAGGCAGCAGTAGTGGGGGGTGGCAGCAGTAGTGGGGGGGTGGCAGCTGTAGTGGGGGGGGGGGTGGCAGCAGTATTGGGGGGGAGGCAGCAGTAGTGGGGGGGGCAGCAGTAGTAGGGGGGGAGGCAGCAGTAGTGGGGGGAAGGCAGCAGAAGTGGGGGGAAGGCAGCAGTAGTGGGGGGGAAGGCAGCAGTAGTGGGGGGAAGGCAGTAGTGGGGGGGGTGTGGCAGCAGTAGTGTGGGGGTGGCAGCAGTAGTGGGGGGAAGGCAGCAGTAGTGGGGGGAATGCAGCAGGAGTGGGGGGAAGGCAGTAGTGGGGGGAAGGCAGCAGTAGTGGGAGGGGGTGGCAGCAGTAGTGGGGGGGGAAGGCAGCAGTAGTGGGGGCAAGGCAGCAGTAGTGGGGGGAAGGCAGCAGTAGTGGGGGGAAGGCAGCAGTAGTGGAGGGAAGGCAGCAGTAGTGGGGGGAAGGCAGCAGTAGTGGGGGGAAGGCAGCAGTAGTGGGGGAGAGGCAGCAGTAGTGGGGGGGTGGCTGCAGTAGTGGGGGGGGTGGCAGCAGTAGTGGGGGGAAGGCAGCAGTAGTGGAGGGGTGGCAGCAGTAGTGGGGGGGTGGCAGCAGTAGTGGGGGGGTGGCAGCAGTAGTAGTGGGGGAAGGCAGCAGTAGTGGGGGGGAAGGCAGCAGTAGTGGGGGGAAGGCAGTAGTGGGGGGAAGGCAGCAGTAGTGGGAGGAAGGCAGCAGTAGAGGGGGGGGGGAAGGCAGCAGTAGTGGGGGGGAAGGCAGCAGTATTGGGGGAAGGCAGCAGTAGTGGGGGGAAGGCAGCAGTAGTGGGGGGGAAGGCAGCAGTAGTGGGGGGAAGGCAGCAGTAGTGGGGGGAAGGCAGCAGTAGTGGGAGGAAGGCAGCAGTAGTGGGGGGAAAGCAGCAGTAGTGGGGGGAAAGCAGCAATAGTGGGGGGTGGCAGCAGTAGTAGGGGGGAAGGCAGCAGTAGTGGGGGGAAGGCGGCAGTATTGGGAGGGGGTGGCAGTAGTGGGGGGAAGGCAGCAGTAGTGGGGTGTGTGGCAGCAGTACTGGGGGGTTGGCAGCACTAGTGGGGGGAAGGCAGCAGTAGTGGGGGAGAAGGCAGCAGTAGTGGGGTGAAGGCAGCAGTAGTGGGAGGAAGACAGCAGTAGTGGGGGGAAGGCAGCAGTAGTGGGGGGAAGGCAGCAGTAGTGGGGGTAAGGCAGCAAGTAGTGGGAAGGAAGGCAGCAGTAGTGGGGGGGAAGGCAGTAGTGGGGGTGAAGGCAGCAGTAGTGGGGGGAAGGCAGCAGTAGTGGGGGTGGCAGCAGTAGTGGGGGGGGTGGCAGCAGTAGTGGGGGAAGGCAGCAGTAGTGGGGGGGGGGTGGCAGCAGTAGTGGAGGGAAGGCAGCAGTAGTATAGGAAAAAAGCAGCAGTAGTGGGGGAAGGCAGAAGTTGGGGGAAGGCAGCAGTAGTGGGGGGAAGGCAGCAGTAGTGGGGGGGAAGGCAGCAGTAGTGGGGGGAAGGCAGTAGTGGGGGGGTGTGGCAGCAGTAGTGTGGGGGTGAGCAGCAGTAGTGGGGGAAGGCAGCAGTAGTGGGGGAATGCAGCAGGAGTGGGGGGAAGGCAGTAGTGGGGGGAAGGCAGCAGTAGTGGGAGGGGGTGGCAGCAGTAGTGGGGGGGGAAGGCAGCAGTAGTGGGGGCAAGGCAGCAGTAGTGGGGAAGGCAGCAGTAGTGGGGGGAAGGCAGCAGTAGTGGAGGGAAGGCAGCAGTAGTGGGGGGAAGGCAGCAGTAGTGGGGGGAGGCAGCAGTAGTGGGGGGTGGCTGCAGTAGTGGGGGAATGCAGCAGTAGTGGGTGGGGTGGCAGCAGTAGTGGGGGGAAGGCAGCAGTAGTGGAGGGGTGGCAGCAGTAGTGGGGGGTGGCAGCAGTAGTGGGGGGTGGCAGCAGTAGTAGTGGGGGAAGGCAGCAGTAGTGGGGGAAGGCAGCAGTAGTAGGGGGAAGGCAGTAGTGGGGGGAAGGCAGCAGTAGTGGGGGGAAGGCAGTAGTTGGGGGAAGGCAGCAGTAGTAGGGGGAAGGCAGCAGTAGTGGGGGGTGGCAGCAGTAGTGGGGGGGTGGCAGCTGTAGTGGGGGGGTGGCAGCAATATTGGGGGGGAGGCAGCAGTAGTGGGGGGGGGGGGGGTGGCAGCAGTAGTAGGGGGGAGGCAGCAGTAGTGGGGGGAAGGCAGCAGAAGTGGGGGGAAGGCAGCAGAAGTGGGGGGAAGCAGCAGTAGTGGGGGGGGAAGGCAGCAGTAGTGGGGGGAAGGCAGTAATGGGGGGGGTGTGGCAGCAGTAGTGGGGGAAGGCAGCAGTAGTGGGGGGAATGCAGCAGGAGTGGGGGAAGGCAGTAGTGGGGGGAAGGCAGCAGTAGTGGGAGGGGGTGGCAGCAGTAGTGGGGGGGGGAAGGCAGCAGTAGTGGGGGCAAGGCAGCAGTAGTGGGTGGAAGGCAGCAGTAGTGGGGGAAGGCAGCAGTAGTGGAGGGAAGGCAGCAGTAGTGGGGGAAGGCAGCAGTAGTGGGGGGAAGGCAGCAGTAGTGGGGGGAAGGCAGCAGTAGTGGAGGGAAGGCAGCAGTAGTGGGGGGAAGGCAGCAGTAGTGGGGGGGAGGCAGCAGTAGTGGGGGGAAGGCAGCAGTATTGGGGGAAGGCAGCAGTAGTGGGGGGAAGGCAGCAGTAGTGGGGGGAAGGCAGCAGTAGTGGGGGGAAGGCAGCAGTAGTGGGGGGAAGGCAGCAGTAGTGGGGGGAAGGCAGCAGTAGTGGGGGGAAAGCAGCAGTAGTGGGGGGAAAGCAGCAATAGTGGGGGGGTGGCAGCAGTAGTAGGGGGGGAAGGCAGCAGTAGTGGGGGAAGGCGGCAGTATTGGGAGGGGGTGGCAGTAGTGGGGGAAGGCAGCAGTAGTGGGGTGTGTGGCAGCAGTACTGGGGGGTTGGCAGCACTAGTGGGGGGAAGGCAGCAGTAGTGGGGGGAAGGCAGCAGTAGTGGGGGGGAAGGCAGCAGTAGTGGGGTGAAGGCAGCAGTAGTGGGAGGAAGACAGCAGTAGTGGGGGAAGGCAGCAGTAGTGGGGGGAAGGCAGCAGTAGTGGGGTAAGGCAGCAGTAGTGGGGGGAAGGCAGCAGTAGTGGGAGGAAGGCAGCAGTAGTGGGGGGAAGGCAGCAGTAGTGGGGTGAAGGCAGCAGTAGTGGGGGGAAGGCAGCAGTAGTGGGGGGTGGCAGCAGTAGTGGGGGGGGTGGCAGCAGTAGTGGGGGGAAGGCAGCAGTAGTGGGGGGGGGGTGGCAGCAGTAGTGGAGGGAAGGCAGCAGTAGTAGGAAAAAAGCAGCAGTAGTGGGGGGAAGGCAGTAGTTGGGGGAAGGCAGCAGTAGTGGGGGGAAGGCAGCAGTAGTGGGGGGGAAGGCAGCAGTAGTGGGGGGAAGGCAGTAGTGGGGGAGGTGTGGCAGCAGTAGTGTGGGGGTGGCAGCAGTAGTGGGGGGAAGGCAGCAGTAGTGGGGGGAATGCAGCAGGAGTGGGGGGAAGGCAGTAGTGGGGGGGAAGGCAGCAGTAGTGGGAGGGGGTGGCAGCAGTAGTGGGGGGGAAGGCAGCAGTAGTGGGGGCAAGGCAGCAGTAGTGGGGGAAGGCAGCAGTAGTAGGGGGGGGAGGCAGCAGTAGTGGGGGGAAGGCAGCAGAAGTGGGGGGAAGGCAGCAGTAGTGGGGGGAAGGCAGCAGTAGTGGGGGGAAGGCAGTAATGGGGGGGGTGTGGCAGCAGTAGTGGGGGAAGGCAGCAGTAGTGGGGGGAATGCAGCAGGAGTGGGGGGAAGGCAGTAGTGGGGGGAAGGCAGCAGTAGTGGGAGGGGGTGGCAGCAGTAGTGGGGGGGGGAAGGCAGCAGTAGTGGGGGCAAGGCAGCAGTAGTGGGGGAAGGCAGCAGTAGTGGGGGGAAGGCAGCAGTAGTGGAGGGAAGGCAGCAGTAGTGGGGGGAAGGCAGCAGTAGTGGGGGGAAGGCAGCAGTAGTGGGGGGAAGGCAGCAGTAGTGGAGGGAAGGCAGCAGTAGTGGGGGAAGGCAGCAGTAGTGGGGGGGAGGCAGCAGTAGTGGGGGGGTGGCTGCAGTAGTGGGGGAAGGCAGCAGTAGTGGGGGGGGTGGCAGCAGTAGTGGGGGGAAGGCAGCAGTAGTGGAGGGGTGGCAGCAGTAGTGGGGGGGTGGCAGCAGTAGTGGGGGTGGCAGCAGTAGTAGTGGGGGAAGGCAGCAGTAGTGGGGGGAAGGCAGCAGTAGTAGGGGGAAGGCAGTAGTGGGGGAAGGCAGCAGTAGTGGGGGAAGGCAGTAGTTGGGGGAAGGCAGCAGTAGTAGGGGGTGGCAGCAGTAGTGGGGGGTGGCAGCTGTAGTGGGGGGGGGTGGCAGCAATATTGGGGGGAAGGCAGCAGTAGTGGGGGAATGCAGCAGGAGTGGGGGGAAGGCAGAAATGGGGGGAAGGCAGCAGTAGTGGGATGGGGTGGCAGCAGTAGTGGGGGGGGGAAGGCAGCAGTAGTGGGGGGAAGGCAGCAGTAGTGGGGGGAAGGCAGCAGTAGTGGAGGGAAGGCAGCAGTAGTGGGGGAAGGCAGCAGTAGTGGGGGGAAGGCAGCAGTAGTGGGGGGAAGGCAGCAGTAGTGGAGGGAAGGCAGCAGTAGTGGGGGGAAGGCAGCAGTAGTGGGGGGGAGGCAGCAGTAGTGGGGGGGGTGGCTGCAGTAGTGGGGGGAAGGCAGCAGTAGTGGGGGGGTGGCAGCAGTAGTGGGGGGAAGGCAGCAGTAGTGGAGGGGTGGCAGCAGTAGTGGGGGGGTGGCAGCAGTAGTGGGGGGTGGCAGCAGTAGTAGTGGGGGAAGGCAGCAGTAGTGGGGGGAAGGCAGCAGTAGTATGGGGAAGGCAGTAGTGGGGGGAAGGCAGCAGTAGTGGGGGGAAGGCAGTAGTTGGGGGAAGGCAGCAGTAGTAGGGGGAAGGCAGCAGTAGTGGGGGGTGGCAGCAGTAGTGGGGGGTGGCAGCTGTAGTGGGGGGTGGCAGCAATATTGGGGGGGAGGCAGCAGTAGTGGGGGGGGGTGGCAGCAGTAGTAGGGGGGGAGGCAGCAGTAGTGGGGGGAAGGCAGCAGAAGTGGGGGGAAGGCAGCAGTAGTGGGGGGGAAGGCAGCAGTAGTGGGGGGAAGGCAGTAGTGGGGGGGGTGTGGCAGCAGTAGTGTGGGGGTGGCAGCAGTAGTGGGGGGAAGGCAGCAGTAGTGGGGGAATGCAGCAGGAGTGGGGGGAAGGCAGTAGTGGGGGGAAGGCAGCAGTAGTGGGAGGGGGTGGCAGCAGTAGTGGGGGGGGGGGAAGGCAGCAGTAGTGGGGGGAAGGCAGCAGTAGTGGGGGGAAGGCAGTAGTGGGGGGGGGGTGTGGCAGCAGTAGTGTGGGGGTGGCAGCAGTAGTGGGGGAAGGCAGCAGTAGTGGGGGGAATGCAGCAGGAGTGGGGGGGAAGGCAGTAGTGGGGGGAAGGCAGCAGTAGTGGGAGGGGGTGGCAGCAGTAGTGGGGGGGGGGAAGGCAGCAGTAGTGGGGGGAAGGCAGCAGTAGTGGGGGGAAGGCAGCAGTAGTGGAGGGAAGGCAGCAGTAGTGGGGGAAGGCAGCAGTAGTGGGGGGAAGGCAGCAGTAGTGGGGGGGAGGCAGCAGTAGTGGGGGGGTGGCTGCAGTAGTGGGGGGGGGGTGGCAGCAGTAGTGGGGGGAAGGCAGCAGTAGTGGAGGGGTGGCAGCAGTAGTGGGGGGGTGGCAGCAGTAGTGGGGGGTGGCAGCAGTAGTAGTGGGGGAAGGCAGCAGTAGTGGGGGGAAGGCAGCAGTAGTAGGGGGAAGGCAGTAGTGGGGGGAAGGCAGCAGTAGTGGGGGGAAGGCAGTAGTTGGGGGAAGGCAGCAGTAGTAGGGGGAAGGCAGCAGTAGTGGGGGGTGGCAGCAGTAGTGGGGGGGTGGCAGCTGTAGTGGGGGGGGGGGGGGGGGTGGCAGCAGTATTGGGGGGGAGGCAGCAGTAGTGGTGGGGGGGAAGTGGCAGCAGTAGTAGGGGGGAGGCAGCAGTAGTGGGGGGAAGGCAGCAGAAGTGGGGGGAAGGCAGCAGTAGTGGGTGGAAGGCAGCAGTAGTGGGGGAAAGCAGCAGAAGTGGGGGGAAGGCAGTAGTGGGGGGAAGGCAGTAGTGGGGGGAAGGCAGCAGTAGTGGGAGGAAGGCAGCAGTAGAGGGGGGGGGGGAGGCAGCAGTAGGGGGGGAAGGCAGCAGTATTGGGGGAAGGCAGCAGTAGTGGGGGGAAGGCAGCAGTATTGGGGGAAGGCAGCAGTAGTGGGGGAAGGCAGCAGTAGTGGGGGGAAAGCAGCAGTAGTGGGGGGAAAGCAGCAGTATTGGGGGAAGGCAGCAGTAGTGGGGGGAAGGCAGCAGTAGTGGGGGGAAGGCAGCAGTAGTGGGAGGAAGGCAGCAGTAGAGGGGGGGGGAAGGCAGCAGTAGTGGGGGGGAAGGCAGCAGTATTGGGGGAAGGCAGCAGTAGTGGGGGGAAGGCAGTAGTTGGGGGAAGGCAGCAGTAGTAGGGGGAAGGCAGCAGTAGTGGGGGGAAGGCAGCAGTAGTGGAGGGAAGGCAGCAGTAGTGGGGGGAAGGCAGCAGTAGTGGGGGGAAGGCAGCAGTAGTGGGGGGGAGGCAGCAGTAGTGGGGGGGTGGCTGCAGTAGTGGGGGGGGTGGCAGCAGTAGTGGGGGGAAGGCAGCAGTAGTGGAGGGGTGGCAGCAGTAGTGGGGAGGTGGCAGCAGTAGTGGGGGGGTGGCAGCAGTAGTAGTGGGGGAAGGCAGCAGTAGTGGGGGGAAGGCAGCAGTAGTAGGGGGAAGGCAGTAGTGGGGGGAAGGCAGCAGTAGTGGGGGGAAGGCAGTAGTTGGGGGAAGGCAGCAGTAGTAGGGGGAAGGCAGCAGTAGTGGGGGGTGGCAGCAGTAGTGGGGGGGTGGCAGCTGTAGTGGGGGGGTGGCAGCAGTATTGGGGGGGAGGCAGCAGTAGTGGTGGGGGGGAAGTGGCAGCAGTAGTAGGGGGGAGGCAGCAGTAGTGGGGGAAGGCAGCAGAAGTGGGGGGAAGGCAGCAGTAGTGGGTGGAAGGCAGCAGTAGTGGGGGGAAAGCAGCAGTAGTGGGGGGAAGGCAGTAGTGGGGGGAAGGCAGTAGTGGGGGGAAGGCAGCAGTAGTGGGAGGAAGGCAGCAGTAGAGGGGGGGGGGAGGCAGCAGTAGTGGGGGGGAAGGCAGCAGTATTGGGGGAAGGCAGCAGTAGTGGGGGGAAGGCAGCAGTATTGGGGGGAAGGCAGCAGTAGTGGGGGGAAGGCAGCAGTAGTGGGGGGAAAGCAGCAGTAGTGGGGGGAAAGCAGCAGTATTGGGGGAAGGCAGCAGTAGTGGGGGAAGGCAGCAGTAGTGGGGGGAAGGCAGCAGTAGTGGGAGGAAGGCAGCAGTAGAGGGGGGGGAAGGCAGCAGTAGTGGGGGGGAAGGCAGCAGTATTGGGGGAAGGCAGCAGTAGTGGGGGGAAGGCAGTAGTTGGGGGAAGGCAGCAGTAGTAGGGGGAAGGCAGCAGTAGTGGGGGGTGGCAGCAGTAGTGGGGGGGTGGCAGCTGTAGTGGGGGGGTGGCAGCAATATTGGGGGGGAAGGCAGCAGTAGTGGGGGGAAGGCAGCAGTAGTATGGGGAAGGCAGTAGTGGGGGGAAGGCAGCAGTAGTGGGGGGAAGGCAGTAGTTGGGGGAAGGCAGCAGTAGTAGGGGGAAGGCAGCAGTAGTGGGGGTGGCAGCAGTAGTGGGGGGGTGGCAGCTGTAGTGGGGGGGTGGCAGCAATATTGGGGGGGAGGCAGCAGTAGTGGGGGGGGGTGGCAGCAGTAGTAGGGGGGGAGGCAGCAGTAGTGGGGGGAAGGCAGCAGAAGTGGGGGGAAGGCAGCAGTAGTGGGGGGGAAGGCAGCAGTAGTGGGGGGAAGGCAGTAGTGGGGGGGGTGTGGCAGCAGTAGTGTGGGGGTGGCAGCAGTAGTGGGGGGAAGGCAGCAGTAGTGGGGGGAATGCAGCAGGAGTGGGGGGAAGGCAGTAGTGGGGGGAAGGCAGCAGTAGTGGGAGGGGGTGGCAGCAGTAGTGGGGGGGGGGAAGGCAGCAGTAGTGGGGGGAAGGCAGCAGTAGTGGGGGGAAGGCAGTAGTGGGGGGGGGGTGTGGCAGCAGTAGTGTGGGGGTGGCAGCAGTAGTGGGGGGAAGGCAGCAGTAGTGGGGGGAATGCAGCAGGAGTGGGGGGAAGGCAGTAGTGGGGGGAAGGCAGCAGTAGTGGGAGGGGGTGGCAGCAGTAGTGGGGGGGGAAGGCAGCAGTAGTGGGGGGAAGGCAGCAGTAGTGGGGGGAAGGCAGCAGTAGTGGAGGGAAGGCAGCAGTAGTGGGGGGAAGGCAGCAGTAGTGGGGGGAAGGCAGCAGTAGTGGGGGGGAGGCAGCAGTAGTGGGGGGGTGGCTGCAGTAGTGGGGGGGGGTGGCAGCAGTAGTGGGGGGAAGGCAGCAGTAGTGGAGGGGTGGCAGCAGTAGTGGGGGGGTGGCAGCAGTAGTGCGGGGTGGCAGCAGTAGTAGTGGGGGAAGGCAGCAGTAGTGGGGGGAAGGCAGCAGTAGTAGGGGGAAGGCAGTAGTGGGGGGAAGGCAGCAGTAGTGGGGGGAAGGCAGTAGTTGGGGGAAGGCAGCAGTAGTAGGGGGAAGGCAGCAGTAGTGGGGGGTGGCAGCAGTAGTGGGGGGGTGGCAGCTGTAGTGGGGGGGGGGTGGCAGCAGTATTGGGGGGGAGGCAGCAGTAGTGGTGGGGGGGAAGTGGCAGCAGTAGTAGGGGGGAGGCAGCAGTAGTGGGGGGAAGGCAGCAGAAGTGGGGGGAAGGCAGCAGTAGTGGGTGGAAGGCAGCAGTAGTGGGGGGAAAGCAGCAGAAGTGGGGGGAAGGCAGTAGTGGGGGGAAGGCAGTAGTGGGGGGAAGGCAGCAGTAGTGGGAGGAAGGCAGCAGTAGAGGGGGGGGGGGAGGCAGCAGTAGGGGGGGGAAGGCAGCAGTATTGGGGGAAGGCAGCAGTAGTGGGGGGAAGGCAGCAGTATTGGGGGGAAGGCAGCAGTAGTGGGGGGAAGGCAGCAGTAGTGGGGGGAAAGCAGCAGTAGTGGGGGGAAAGCAGCAGTATTGGGGGAAGGCAGCAGTAGTGGGGGGAAGGCAGCAGTAGTGGGGGGAAGGCAGCAGTAGTGGGAGGAAGGCAGCAGTAGAGGGGGGGGGAAGGCAGCAGTAGTGGGGGGGAAGGCAGCAGTATTGGGGGAAGGCAGCAGTAGTGGGGGGAAGGCAGTAGTTGGGGGAAGGCAGCAGTAGTAGGGGGAAGGCAGCAGTAGTGGGGGGAAGGCAGCAGTAGTGGAGGGAAGGCAGCAGTAGTGGGGGGAAGGCAGCAGTAGTGGGGGGAAGGCAGCAGTAGGGAGGGGGAGGCAGCAGTAGTGGGGGGGTGGCTGCAGTAGTGGGGGGGTGGCAGCAGTAGTGGGGGGAAGGCAGCAGTAGTGGAGGGGTGGCAGCAGTAGTGGGGAGGTGGCAGCAGTAGTGGGGGGGTGGCAGCAGTAGTAGTGGGGGAAGGCAGCAGTAGTGGGGGGAAGGCAGCAGTAGTAGGGGGAAGGCAGTAGTGGGGGGAAGGCAGCAGTAGTGGGGGGAAGGCAGTAGTTGGGGGAAGGCAGCAGTAGTAGGGGGAAGGCAGCAGTAGTGGGGGGTGGCAGCAGTAGTGGGGGGGTGGCAGCTGTAGTGGGGGGGGGTGGCAGCAGTATTGGGGGGGAGGCAGCAGTAGTGGTGGGGGGGAAGTGGCAGCAGTAGTAGGGGGGAGGCAGCAGTAGTGGGGGGAAGGCAGCAGAAGTGGGGGGAAGGCAGCAGTAGTGGGTGGAAGGCAGCAGTAGTGGGGGGAAAGCAGCAGTAGTGGGGGGAAGGCAGTAGTGGGGGGAAGGCAGTAGTGGGGGGAAGGCAGCAGTAGTGGGAGGAAGGCAGCAGTAGAGGGGGGGGGGAGGCAGCAGTAGTGGGGGGGAAGGCAGCAGTATTGGGGGAAGGCAGCAGTAGTGGGGGGAAGGCAGCAGTATTGGGGGGAAGGCAGCAGTAGTGGGGGGAAGGCAGCAGTAGTGGGGGGAAAGCAGCAGTAGTGGGGGGAAAGCAGCAGTATTGGGGGAAGGCAGCAGTAGTGGGGGGAAGGCAGCAGTAGTGGGGGGAAGGCAGCAGTAGTGGGAGGAAGGCAGCAGTAGAGGGGGGGGAAGGCAGCAGTAGTGGGGGGGAAGGCAGCAGTATTGGGGGAAGGCAGCAGTAGTGGGGGGAAGGCAGTAGTTGGGGGAAGGCAGCAGTAGTAGGGGGAAGGCAGCAGTAGTGGGGGGTGGCAGCAGTAGTGGGGGGGTGGCAGCTGTAGTGGGGGGGTGGCAGCAATATTGGGGGGAGGCAGCAGTAGTGGGGGGGGGGTGGCAGCAGTAGTAGGGGGGGAGGCAGCAGTAGTGGGGGGAAGGCAGCAGAAGTGGGGGGAAGGCAGCAGTAGTGGGGGGGAAGGCAGCAGTAGTGGGGGGAAGGCAGTAGTGGGGGGGGTGTGGCAGCAGTAGTGTGGGGGTGGCAGCAGTAGTGGGGGGAAGGCAGCAGTAGTGGGGGGAATGCAGCAGGAGTGGGGGGAAGGCAGTAGTGGGGGGAAGGCAGCAGTAGTGGGAGGGGGTGGCAGCAGTAGTGGGGGGGGGGGAAGGCAGCAGTAGTGGGGGGAAGGCAGCAGTAGTGGGGGGAAGGCAGTAGTGGGGGGGGGGGTGTGGCAGCAGTAGTGTGGGGGTGGCAGCAGTAGTGGGGGGAAGGCAGCAGTAGTGGGGGGAATGCAGCAGGAGTGGGGGGAAGGCAGTAGTGGGGGGAAGGCAGCAGTAGTGGGAGGGGGTGGCAGCAGTAGTGGGGGGGGGAAGGCAGCAGTAGTGGGGGGAAGGCAGCAGTAGTGGGGGGAAGGCAGCAGTAGTGGAGGGAAGGCAGCAGTAGTGGGGGGAAGGCAGCAGTAGTGGGGGGAAGGCAGCAGTAGTGGGGGGGAGGCAGCAGTAGTGGGGGGGTGGCTGCAGTAGTGGGGGGGGGGGTGGCAGCAGTAGTGGGGGGAAGGCAGCAGTAGTGAAGGGGTGGCAGCAGTAGTGGGGGGGTGGCAGCAGTAGTGGGGGGTGGCAGCAGTAGTAGTGGGGGAAGGCAGCAGTAGTGGGGGGAAGGCAGCAGTAGTAGGGGGAAGGCAGTAGTGGGGGGAAGGCAGCAGTAGTGGGGGGAAGGCAGTAGTTGGGGGAAGGCAGCAGTAGTAGGGGGAAGGCAGCAGTAGTGGGGGGTGGCAGCAGTAGTGGGGGGGTGGTAGCTGTAGTGGGGGGGGGGGTGGCAGCAGTATTGGGGAAGAGGCAGCAGTAGTGGTGGGGGGGAAGTGGCAGCAGTAGTAGGGGGGAGGCAGCAGTAGTGGGGGGAAGGCAGCAGAAGTGGGGGGAAGGCAGCAGTAGTGGGTGGAAGGCAGCAGTAGTGGGGGGAAAGCAGCAGAAGTGGGGGGAAGGCAGTAGTGGGGGGAAGGCAGTAGTGGGGGGAAGGCAGCAGTAGTGGGAGGAAGGCAGCAGTAGAGGGGGGGGGGGGAGGCAGCAGTAGGGGGGGGAAGGCAGCAGTATTGGGGGAAGGCAGCAGTAGTGGGGGGAAGGCAGCAGTATTGGGGGGAAGGCAGCAGTAGTGGGGGGAAGGCAGCAGTAGTGGGGGGAAAGCAGCAGTAGTGGGGGGAAAGCAGCAGTATTGGGGGAAGGCAGCAGTAGTGGGGGGAAGGCAGCAGTAGTGGGGGGAAGGCAGCAGTAGTGGGAGGAAGGCAGCAGTAGAGGGGGGGGGGAAGGCAGCAGTAGTGGGGGGGAAGGCAGCAGTATTGGGGGAAGGCAGCAGTAGTGGGGGGAAGGCAGTAGTTGGGGGAAGGCAGCAGTAGTAGGGGGAAGGCAGCAGTAGTGGGGGGAAGGCAGCAGTAGTGGAGGGAAGGCAGCAGTAGTGGGGGGAAGGCAGCAGTAGTGGGGGGAAGGCAGCAGTAGTGGGGGGGAGGCAGCAGTAGTGGGGGGGTGGCTGCAGTAGTGGGGGGGGGTGGCAGCAGTAGTGGGGGGAAGGCAGCAGTAGTGGAGGGGTGGCAGCAGTAGTGGGGAGGTGGCAGCAGTAGTGGGGGGGAGGCAGCAGTAGTAGTGGGGGAAGGCAGCAGTAGTGGGGGGAAGGCAGCAGTAGTAGGGGGAAGGCAGTAGTAGGGGGAAGGCAGCAGTAGTGGGGGGAAGGCAGTAGTTGGGGGAAGGCAGCAGTAGTAGGGGGAAGGCAGCAGTAGTGGGGGGTGGCAGCAGTAGTGGGGGGGTGGCAGCTGTAGTGGGGGGGGGGGGGTGGCAGCAGTATTGGGGGGGAGGCAGCAGTAGTGGTGGGGGGGAAGTGGCAGCAGTAGTAGGGGGGAGGCAGCAGTAGTGGGGGGAAGGCAGCAGAAGTGGGGGGAAGGCAGCAGTAGTGGGTGGAAGGCAGCAGTAGTGGGGGGAAAGCAGCAGTAGTGGGGGGAAGGCAGTAGTGGGGGGAAGGCAGTAGTGGGGGGAAGGCAGCAGTAGTGGGAGGAAGGCAGCAGTAGAGGGGGGGGGGAGGCAGCAGTAGTGGGGGGGAAGGCAGCAGTATTGGGGGAAGGCAGCAGTAGTGGGGGGAAGGCAGCAGTATTGGGGGGAAGGCAGCAGTAGTGGGGGGAAGGCAGCAGTAGTGGGGGGAAAGCAGCAGTAGTGGGGGGAAAGCAGCAGTATTGGGGGAAGGCAGCAGTAGTGGGGGGAAGGCAGCAGTAGTGGGGGGAAGGCAGCAGTAGTGGGAGGAAGGCAGCAGTAGAGGGGGGGAAGGCAGCAGTAGTGGGGGGAAGGCAGCAGTATTGGGGGAAGGCAGCAGTAGTGGGGGGAAGGCAGTAGTTGGGGGAAGGCAGCAGTAGTAGGGGGAAGGCAGCAGTAGTGGGGGGTGGCAGCAGTAGTGGGGGGGTGGCAGCTGTAGTGGGGGGGGGGTGGCAGCAGTATTGGGGGGGAGGCAGCAGTAGTGGGGGGGCAGCAGTAGTAGGGGGGGAAGCAGCAGTAGTGGGGGGAAGGCAGCAGAAGTGGGGGGAAGGCAGCAGTAGTGGGGGGGAAGGCAGCAGTAGTGGGGGGAAGGCAGTAGTGGGGGGGGTGTGGCAGCAGTAGTGTGGGGGTGGCAGCAGTAGTGGGGGGAAGGCAGCAGTAGTGGGGGGAATGCAGCAGGAGTGGGGGGAAGGCAGTAGTGGGGGGAAGGCAGCAGTAGTGGGAGGGGGTGGCAGCAGTAGTGGGGGGGGAAGGCAGCAGTAGTGGGGGCAAGGCAGCAGTAGTGGGGGGAAGGCAGCAGTAGTGGGGGGAAGGCAGCAGTAGTGGAGGGAAGGCAGCAGTAGTGGGGGGAAGGCAGCAGTAGTGGGGGGAAGGCAGCAGTAGTGGGGGAGAGGCAGCAGTAGTGGGGGGGTGGCTGCAGTAGTGGGGGGGGTGGCAGCAGTAGTGGGGGGAAGGCAGCAGTAGTGGAGGGGTGGCAGCAGTAGTGGGGGGGTGGCAGCAGTAGTGGGGGGGTGGCAGCAGTAGTAGTGGGGGAAGGCAGCAGTAGTGGGGGGGAAGGCAGCAGTAGTGGGGGGAAGGCAGTAGTGGGGGGAAGGCAGCAGTAGTGGGAGGAAGGCAGCAGTAGAGGGGGGGAGGAAGGCAGCAGTAGTGGGGGGGAAGGCAGCAGTATTGGGGGAAGGCAGCAGTAGTGGGGGGAAGGCAGCAGTAGTGGGGGGGAAGGCAGCAGTAGTGGGGGGAAGGCATAAGTAGTGGGGGGAAGGCAGCAGTAGTGGGAGGAAGGCAGCAGTAGTGGGGGAAAGCAGCAGTAGTGGGGGGAAAGCAGCAATAGTGGGGGGGTGGCAGCAGTAGTAGGGGGGGAAGGCAGCAGTAGTGGGGGGAAGGCGGCAGTATTGGGAGGGGGTGGCAGTAGTGGGGGGAAGGCAGCAGTAGTGGGGTGTGTGGCAGCAGTACTGGGGGGTTGGCAGCACTAGTGGGGGGAAGGCAGCAGTAGTGGGGGGAAGGCAGCAGTAGTGGGGGAGAAGGCAGCAGTAGTGGGGTGAAGGCAGCAGTAGTGGGAGGAAGACAGCAGTAGTGGGGGGAAGGCAGCAGTAGTGGGGGGAAGGCAGCAGTAGTGGGGGTAAGGCAGCAGTAGTGGGGGGAAGGCAGCAGTAGTGGGAGGAAGGCAGCAGTAGTGGGGGGAAGGCAGCAGTAGTGGGGTGAAGGCAGCAGTAGTGGGGGGAAGGCAGCAGTAGTGGGGGGTGGCAGCAGTAGTGGGGGGGGTGGCAGCAGTAGTGGGGGAAGGCAGCAGTAGTGGGGGGGGTGGCAGCAGTAGTGGAGGGAAGGCAGCAGTAGTAGGAAAAAAGCAGCAGTAGTGGGGGGAAGGCAGAAGTTGGGGGAAGGCAGCAGTAGTGGGGGGAAGGCAGCAGTAGTGGGGGGGAAGGCAGCAGTAGTGGGGGGAAGGCAGTAGTGGGGGGGTGTGGCAGCAGTAGTGTGGGGGTGGCAGCAGTAGTGGGGGGAAGGCAGCAGTAGTGGGGGGAATGCAGCAGGAGTGGGGGGAAGGCAGTAGTGGGGGGAAGGCAGCAGTAGTGGGAGGGGGTGGCAGCAGTAGTGGGGGGGGGAAGGCAGCAGTAGTGGGGGCAAGGCAGCAGTAGTGGGGGGAAGGCAGCAGTAGTGGGGGGAAGGCAGCAGTAGTGGAGGGAAGGCAGCAGTAGTGGGGGGAAGGCAGCAGTAGTGGGGGGGAGGCAGCAGTAGTGGGGGGGTGGCTGCAGTAGTGGGGGGAAGGCAGCAGTAGTGGGTGGGGTGGCAGCAGTAGTGGGGGGAAGGCAGCAGTAGTGGAGGGGTGGCAGCAGTAGTGGGGGGGTGGCAGCAGTAGTGGGGGGTGGCAGCAGTAGTAGTGGGGGAAGGCAGCAGTAGTGGGGGGAAGGCAGCAGTAGTAGGGGGAAGGCAGTAGTGGGGGGAAGGCAGCAGTAGTGGGGGGAAGGCAGTAGTTGGGGGAAGGCAGCAGTAGTAGGGGGAAGGCAGCAGTAGTGGGGGGTGGCAGCAGTAGTGGGGGGTGGCAGCTGTAGTGGGGGGGGGTGGCAGCAATATTGGGGGGGAGGCAGCAGTAGTGGGGGGGGGGGGGGGTGGCAGCAGTAGTAGGGGGGGAGGCAGCAGTAGTGGGGGGAAGGCAGCAGAAGTGGGGGGAAGGCAGCAGTAGTGGGGGGGAAGGCAGCAGTAGTGGGGGGAAGGCAGTAATGGGGGGGGTGTGGCAGCAGTAGTGGGGGGAAGGCAGCAGTAGTGGGGGGAATGCAGCAGGAGTGGGGGGAAGGCAGTAGTGGGGGGAAGGCAGCAGTAGTGGGAGGGGGTGGCAGCAGTAGTGGGGGGGGGAAGGCAGCAGTAGTGGGGGCAAGACAGCAGTAGTGGGGGGAAGGCAGCAGTAGTGGGGGGAAGGCAGCAGTAGTGGAGGGAAGGCAGCAGTAGTGGGGGGAAGGCAGCAGTAGTGGGGGGAAGGCAGCAGTAGTGGGGGGAAGGCAGCAGTAGTGGAGGGAAGGCAGCAGTAGTGGGGGGAAGGCAGCAGTAGTGGGGGGAGGCAGCAGTAGTGGGGGGGAAGGCAGCAGTATTGGGGGAAGGCAGCAGTAGTGGGGGGAAGGCAGCAGTAGTGGGTGGAAGGCAGCAGTAGTGGGGGGAAGGCAGCAGTAGTGGGGGGAAGGCAGCAGTAGTGGGGGGAAGGCAGCAGTAGTGGGGGGAAAGCAGCAGTAGTGGGGGGAAAGCAGCAATAGTGGGGGGGTGGCAGCAGTAGTAGGGGGGGAAGGCAGCAGTAGTGGGGGGAAGGCGGCAGTATTGGGACGGGGTGGCAGTAGTGGGGGGAAGGCAGCAGTAGTGGGGTGTGTGGCAGCAGTACTGGGGGGTTGGCAGCACTAGTGGGGGGAAGGCAGCAGTAGTGGGGGGAAGGCAGCAGTAGTGGGGGGGAAGGCAGCAGTAGTGGGGTGAAGGCAGCAGTAGTGGGAGGAAGACAGCAGTAGTGGGGGGAAGGCAGCAGTAGTGGGGGGAAGGCAGCAGTAGTGGGGGTAAGGCAGCAGTAGTGGGGGGAAGGCAGCAGTAGTGGGAGGAAGGCAGCAGTAGTGGGGGGAAGGCAGCAGTAGTGGGGTGAAGGCAGCAGTAGTGGGGGGAAGGCAGCAGTAGTGGGGGGTGGCAGCAGTAGTGGGGGGGGTGGCAGCAGTAGTGGGGGAAGGCAGCAGTAGTGGGGGGGGGGTGGCAGCAGTAGTGGAGGGAAGGCAGCAGTAGTAGGAAAAAAGCAGCAGTAGTGGGGGGAAGGCAGTAGTTGGGGGAAGGCAGCAGTAGTGGGGGGAAGGCAGCAGTAGTGGGGGGGAAGGCAGCAGTAGTGGGGGGAAGGCAGTAGTGGGGGAGGTGTGGCAGCAGTAGTGTGGGGGTGGCAGCAGTAGTGGGGGGAAGGCAGCAGTAGTGGGGGGAATGCAGCAGGAGTGGGGGGAAGGCAGTAGTGGGGGGAAGGCAGCAGTAGTGGGAGGGGGTGGCAGCAGTAGTGGGGGGGGAAGGCAGCAGTAGTGGGGGCAAGGCAGCAGTAGTGGGGGGAAGGCAGCAGTAGTAGGGGGGGGAGGCAGCAGTAGTGGGGGGAAGGCAGCAGAAGTGGGGGGAAGGCAGCAGTAGTGGGGGGGAAGGCAGCAGTAGTGGGGGGAAGGCAGTAGTGGGGTGTGTGGCAGCAGTACTGGGGGGTTGGCAGCACTAGTGGGGGGAAGGCAGCAGTAGTGGGGGGAAGGCAGTAGTGGGGGGAAGGCAGCAGTAGTGGGGTGAAGGCAGCAGTAGTGGGAGGAAGACAGCAGTAGTGGGGGGAAGGCAGCAGTAGTGGGGGGAAGGCAGCAGTAGTGGGGGTAAGGCAGCGGTAGTGGGGGGAAGGCAGCAGTAGTGGGAGGAAGGCAGCAGTAGTGGGGGGAAGGCAGCAGTAGTGGGGTGAAGGCAGCAGTAGTGGGGGGAAGGCAGCAGTAGTGGGGGGTGGCAGCAGTAGTGGGGGGGGGTGGCAGCAGTAGTGGGGGAAGGCAGCAGTAGTGGGGGGGGGGGTGGCAGCAGTAGTGGAGGGAAGGCAGCAGTAGTAGGAAAAAAGCAGCAGTAGTGGGGGGAAGGCAGTAGTTGGGGGAAGGCAGCAGTAGTGGGGGGAAGGCAGCAGTAGTGGGGGGGAAGGCAGCAGTAGTGGGGGGAAGGCAGTAGTGGGGGGGGTGTGGCAGCAGTAGTGTGGGGGTGGCAGCAGTAGTGGGGGGAAGGCAGCAGTAGTGGGGGGAATGCAGCAGGAGTGGGGGGAAGGCAGTAGTGGGGGGAAGGCAGCAGTAGTGGGAGGGGGTGGCAGAAGTAGTGGGGGGGGAAGGCAGCAGTAGTGGGGGCAAGGCAGCAGTAGTGGGGGGAAGGCAGCAGTAGTGGGGGGAAGGCAGCAGTAGTGGAGGGAAGGCAGCAGTAGTGGGGGGAAGGCAGCAGTAGTGGGGGGGAGGCAGCAGTAGTGGGGGGTGGCTGCAGTAGTGGGGGGAAGGCAGCAGTAGTGGGGGGGTGGCAGCAGTAGTGGGGGGAAGGCAGCAGTAGTGGAGGGGTGGCAGCAGTAGTGGGGGGGTGGCAGCAGTAGTGGGGGGTGGCAGCAGTAGTAGTGGGGGAAGGCAGCAGTAGTGGGGGGAAGGCAGCAGTAGTAGGGGGAAGGCAGTAGTGGGGGGAAGGCAGCAGTAGTGGGGGGAAGGCAGTAGTTGGGGGAAGGCAGCAGTAGTAGGGGGAAGGCAGCAGTAGTGGGGGGTGGCAGCAGTAGTGGGGGGGTGGCAGCTGTAGTGGGGGGGGTGGCAGCAATATTGGGGGGGAGGCAGCAGTAGTGGGGGGGGGGGGTGGCAGCAGTAGTAGGGGGGGAGGCAGCAGTAGTGGGGGGAAGGCAGCAGAAGTGGGGGGAAGGCAGCAGTAGTGGGGGGGAAGGCAGCAGTAGTGGGGGGAAGGCAGTAATGGGGGGGGGTGTGGCAGCAGTAGTGGGGGGAAGGCAGCAGTAGTGGGGGGAATGCAGCAGGAGTGGGGGGAAGGCAGTATTGGGGGGAAGGCAGCAGTAGTGGGAGGGGGTGGCAGCAGTAGTGGGGGGGGGGGGGGAAGGCAGCAGTAGTGGGGGCAAGGCAGCAGTAGTGGGGGGAAGGCAGCAGTAGTGGGGGGAAGGCAGCAGTAGTGGAGGGAAGGCAGAAGTAGTGGGGGGAAGGCAGCAGTAGTGGGGGGAAGGCAGCAGTAGTGGGGGGAAGGCAGCAGTAGTGGAGGGAAGGCAGCAGTAGTGGGGGGAAGGCAGCAGTAGTGGGGGGGAGGCAGCAGTAGTGGGGGGGTGGCTGCAGTAGTGGGGGGAAGGCAGCAGTAGTGGGGGGGTGGGTGGCAGCAGTAGTGGGGGGAAGGCAGCAGTAGTAGTGGGGGAAGGCAGCAGTAGTGGGGGGAAGGCAGCAGTAGTAGGGGGAAGGCAGTAGTGGGGGGAAGGCAGCAGTAGTGGGGGGAAGGCAGTAGTTGGGGGAAGGCAGCAGTAGTAGGGGGTGGCAGCAGTAGTGGGGGGGTGGCAGCTGTAGTGGGGGGGGGTGGCAGCAATATTGGGGGGGAGGCAGCAGTAGTGGGGGGGGGTGGCAGCAGTAGTAGGGGGGGAGGCAGCAGTAGTGGGGGGAAGGCAGCAGAAGTGGGGGGAAGGCAGCAGTAGTGGGGGGGAAGGCAGCAGTAGTGGGGGGAAGGCAGTAGTGGGGGGGGTGTGGCAGCAGTAGTGTGGGGGTGGCAGCAGTAGTGGGGGGAAGGCAGCAGTAGTGGGGGGAATGCAGCAGGAGTGGGGGGAAGGCAGTAGTGGGGGGAAGGCAGCAGTAGTGGGAGGGGGTGGCAGCAGTAGTGGGGGGGGGGAAGGCAGCAGTAGTGGGGGGAAGGCAGCAGTAGTGGTGGGAAGGCAGCAGTAGTGGAGGGAAGGCAGCAGTAGTGGGGGGAAGGCAGCAGTAGTAGGGGGAAGGCAGCAGTAGTGGGGGGAAGGCAGCAGTAGTGGAGGGAAGGCAGCAGTAGTGGGGGGAAGGCAGCAGTAGTGGGGGGAAGGCAGCAGTAGTGGGGGGGAGGCAGCAGTAGTGGGGGGGTGGCTGCAGTAGTGGGGGGGGTGGCAGCAGTAGTGGGGGGAAGGCAGCAGTAGTGGAGGGGTGGCAGCAGTAGTGGGGAGGTGGCAGCAGTAGTGGGGGGGAGGCAGCAGTAGTAGTGGGGGAAGGCAGCAGTAGTGGGGGGAAGGCAGCAGTAGTAGGGGGAAGGCAGTAGTGGGGGGAAGGCAGTAGTTGGGGGAAGGCAGCAGTAGTAGGGGGAAGGCAGCAGTAGTGGGGGGTGGCAGCAGTAGTGGGGGGGTGGCAGCTGTAGTGGGGGGGGGGTGGCAGCAGTATTGGGGGGGAGGCAGCAGTAGTGGTGGGGGGGAAGTGGCAGCAGTAGTAGGGGGGAGGCAGCAGTAGTGGGGGAAGGCAGCAGAAGTGGGGGGAAGGCAGCAGTAGTGGGTGGAAGGCAGCAGTAGTGGGGGGAAAGCAGCAGTAGTGGGGGAAAGGCAGTAGTGGGGGGAAGGCAGTAGTGGGGGGAAGGCAGCAGTAGTGGGAGGAAGGCAGCAGTAGAGGGGGGGGGGAGGCAGCAGTAGTGGGGGGGAAGGCAGCAGTATTGGGGGAAGGCAGCAGTAGTGGGGGGAAGGCAGCAGTATTGGGGGGAAGGCAGCAGTAGTGGGGGGAAGGCAGCAGTAGTGGGGGGAAAGCAGCAGTAGTGGGGGGAAAGCAGCAGTATTGGGGGAAGGCAGCAGTAGTGGGGGGAAGGCAGCAGTAGTGGGGGGAAGGCAGCAGTAGTGGGGGGAAGGCAGCAGTAGTGGGAGGAAGGCAGCAGTAGAGGGGGTTGGGAAGGCAGCAGTAGTGGGGGGGAAGGCAGCAGTATTGGGGGAAGGCAGCAGTAGTGGGGGGAAGGCAGTAGTTGGGGGAAGGCAGCAGTAGTAAGGGGAAGGCAGCAGTAGTGGGGGGTGGCAGCAGTAGTGGGGGGGTGGCAGCTGTAGTGGGGGGGGGGTGGCAGCAGTATTGGGGGGGAGGCAGCAGTAGTGGGGGGGGCAGCAGTAGTAGGGGGGGAGGCAGAAGTAGTGGGGGGAAGGCAGCAGAAGTGGGGGGAAGGCAGCAGTAGTGGGGGGGAAGGCAGCAGTAGTGGGGGGAAGGCAGTAGTGGGGGGGGTGTGGCAGCAGTAGTGTGGGGGTGGCAGCAGTAGTGGGGGGAAGGCAGCAGTAGTGGGGGGAATGCAGCAGGAGTGGGGGGAAGGCAGTAGTGGGGGGAAGGCAGCAGTAGTGGGAGGGGGTGGCAGCAGTAGTGGGGGGGGAAGGCAGCAGTAGTGGGGGCAAGGCAGCAGTAGTGGGGGGAAGGCAGCAGTAGTGGGGGGAAGGCAGCAGTAGTGGAGGGAAGGCAGCAGTAGTGGGGGGAAGGCAGCAGTAGTGGGGGGAAGGCAGCAGTAGTGGGGGAGAGGCAGCAGTAGTGGGGGGGTGGCTGCAGTAGTGGGGGGGGTGGCAGCAGTAGTGGGGGGAAGGCAGCAGTAGTGGAGGGGTGGCAGCAGTAGTGGGGGGGTGGCAGCAGTAGTGGGGGGGTGGCAGCAGTAGTAGTGGGGGAAGGCAGCAGTAGTGGGGGGGAAGGCAGCAGTAGTGGGGGGAAGGCAGTAGTGGGGGGAAGGCAGCAGTAGTGGGAGGAAGGTAGCAGTAGAGGGGGGGGGGAAGGCAGCAGTAGTGGGGGGGAAGGCAGCAGTATTGGGGGAAGGCAGCAGTAGTGGGGGGAAGGCAGCAGTAGTGGGGGGGAAGGCAGCAGTAGTGGGGGGAAGGCAGCAGTAGTGGGGGGAAGGCAGCAGTAGTGGGAGGAAGGCAGCAGTAGTGGGGGGAAAGCAGCAGTAGTGGGGGGAAAGCAGCAATAGTGGGGGGGTGGCAGCAGTAGTAGGGGGGGAAGGCAGCAGTAGTGGGGGGAAGGCGGCAGTATTGGGAGGGGGTGGCAGTAGTGGGGGGAAGGCAGCAGTAGTGGGGTGTGTGGCAGCAGTACTGGGGGGTTGGCAGCACTAGTGGGGGGAAGGCAGCAGTAGTGGGGGGAAGGCAGCAGTAGTGGGGGAGAAGGCAGCAGTAGTGGGGTGAAGGCAGCAGTAGTGGGAGGAAGACAGCAGTAGTGGGGGGAAGGCAGCAGTAGTGGGGGGAAGGCAGCAGTAGTGGGGGTAAGGCAGCAGTAGTGGGGGGAAGGCAGCAGTAGTGGGAGGAAGGCAGCAGTAGTGGGGGGAAGGCAGCAGTAGTGGGGTGAAGGCAGCAGTAGTGGGGGGAAGGCAGCAGTAGTGGGGGGTGGCAGCAGTAGTGGGGGGGGTGGCAGCAGTAGTGGGGGAAGGCAGCAGTAGTGGGGGGGGTGGCAGCAGTAGTGGAGGGAAGGCAGCAGTAGTAGGAAAAAAGCAGCAGTAGTGGGGGGAAGGCAGAAGTTGGGGGAAGGCAGCAGTAGTGGGGGGAAGGCAGCAGTAGTGGGGGGGAAGGCAGCAGTAGTGGGGGGAAGGCAGTAGTGGGGGGGTGTGGCAGCAGTAGTGTGGGGGTGGCAGCAGTAGTGGGGGGAAGGCAGCAGTAGTGGGGGGAATGCAGCAGGAGTGGGGGGAAGGCAGTAGTGGGGGGAAGGCAGCAGTAGTGGGAGGGGGTGGCAGCAGTAGTTGGGGGGGGAAGGCAGCAGTAGTGGGGGCAAGGCAGCAGTAGTGGGGGGAAGGCAGCAGTAGTGGGGGGAAGGCAGCAGTAGTGGAGGGAAGGCAGCAGTAGTGGGGGGAAGGCAGCAGTAGTGGGGGGGAGGCAGCAGTAGTGGGGGGGTGGCTGCAGTAGTGGGGGGAAGGCAGCAGTAGTGGGTGGGGTGGCAGCAGTAGTGGGGGGAAGGCAGCAGTAGTGGAGGGGTGGCAGCAGTAGTGGGGGGGTGGCAGCAGTAGTGGGGGGTGGCAGCAGTAGTAGTGGGGGAAGGCAGCAGTAGTGGGGGGAAGGCAGCAGTAGTAGGGGGAAGGCAGTAGTGGGGGGAAGGCAGCAGTAGTGGGGGGAAGGCAGTAGTTGGGGGAAGGCAGCAGTAGTAGGGGGAAGGCAGCAGTAGTGGGGGGTGGCAGCAGTAGTGGGGGGTGGCAGCTGTAGTGGGGGGGGTGGCAGCAATATTGGGGGGGAGGCAGCAGTAGTGGGGGGGGGGGGGGTGGCAGCAGTAGTAGGGGGGGAGGCAGCAGTAGTGGGGGGAAGGCAGCAGAAGTGGGGGGAAGGCAGCAGTAGTGGGGGGGAAGGCAGCAGTAGTGGGGGGAAGGCAGTAATGGGGGGGGTGTGGCAGCAGTAGTGGGGGGAAGGCAGCAGTAGTGGGGGGAATGCAGCAGGAGTGGGGGGAAGGCAGTAGTGGGGGGAAGGCAGCAGTAGTGGGAGGGGGTGGCAGCAGTAGTGGGGGGGGGAAGGCAGCAGTAGTGGGGGCAAGGCAGCAGTAGTGGGGGGAAGGCAGCAGTAGTGGGGGGAAGGCAGCAGTAGTGGAGGGAAGGCAGCAGTAGTGGGGGGAAGGCAGCAGTAGTGGGGGGAAGGCAGCAGTAGTGGGGGGAAGGCAGCAGTAGTGGAGGGAAGGCAGCAGTAGTGGGGGGAAGGCAGCAGTAGTGGGGGGGAGGCAGCAGTAGTGGGGGGGAAGGCAGCAGTATTGGGGGAAGGCAGCAGTAGTGGGGGGAAGGCAGCAGTAGTGGGGGGAAGGCAGCAGTAGTGGGGGGAAGGCAGCAGTAGTGGGGGGAAGGCAGCAGTAGTGGGGGGAAGGCAGCAGTAGTGGGGGGAAAGCAGCAGTAGTGGGGGGAAAGCAGCAATAGTGGGGGGGTGGCAGCAGTAGTAGGGGGGGAAGGCAGCAGTAGTGGGGGGAAGGCGGCAGTATTGGGACGGGGTGGCAGTAGTGGGGGGAAGGCAGCAGTAGTGGGGTGTGTGGCAGCAGTACTGGGGGGTTGGCAGCACTAGTGGGGGGAAGGCAGCAGTAGTGGGGGGAAGGCAGCAGTAGTGGGGGGGAAGGCAGCAGTAGTGGGGTGAAGGCAGCAGTAGTGGGAGGAAGACAGCAGTAGTGGGGGGAAGGCAGCAGTAGTGGGGGGAAGGCAGCAGTAGTGGGGGTAAGGCAGCAGTAGTGGGGGGAAGGCAGCAGTAGTGGGAGGAAGGCAGCAGTAGTGGGGGGAAGGCAGCAGTAGTGGGGTGAAGGCAGCAGTAGTGGGGGGAAGGCAGCAGTAGTGGGGGGTGGCAGCAGTAGTGGGGGGGGTGGCAGCAGTAGTGGGGGAAGGCAGCAGTAGTGGGGGGGGGTGGCAGCAGTAGTGGAGGGAAGGCAGCAGTAGTAGGAAAAAAGCAGCAGTAGTGGGGGGAAGGCAGTAGTTGGGGGAAGGCAGCAGTAGTGGGGGGAAGGCAGCAGTAGTGGGGGGGAAGGCAGCAGTAGTGGGGGGAAGGCAGTAGTGGGGGAGGTGTGGCAGCAGTAGTGTGGGGGTGGCAGCAGTAGTGGGGGGAAGGCAGCAGTAGTGGGGGGAATGCAGCAGGAGTGGGGGGAAGGCAGTAGTGGGGGGAAGGCAGCAGTAGTGGGAGGGGGTGGCAGCAGTAGTGGGGGGGGAAGGCAGCAGTAGTGGGGGCAAGGCAGCAGTAGTGGGGGGAAGGCAGCAGTAGTAGGGGGGGGAGGCAGCAGTAGTGGGGGGAAGGCAGCAGAAGTGGGGGGAAGGCAGCAGTAGTGGGGGGGAAGGCAGCAGTAGTGGGGGGAAGGCAGTAGTGGGGTGTGTGGCAGCAGTACTGGGGGGTTGGCAGCACTAGTGGGGGGAAGGCAGCAGTAGTGGGGGGAAGGCAGTAGTGGGGGGAAGGCAGCAGTAGTGGGGTGAAGGCAGCAGTAGTGGGAGGAAGACAGCAGTAGTGGGGGGAAGGCAGCAGTAGTGGGGGGAAGGCAGCAGTAGTGGGGGTAAGGCAGCAGTAGTGGGGGGAAGGCAGCAGTAGTGGGAGGAAGGCAGCAGTAGTGGGGGGAAGGCAGCAGTAGTGGGGTGAAGGCAGCAGTAGTGGGGGGAAGGCAGCAGTAGTGGGGGGTGGCAGCAGTAGTGGGGGGGGGTGGCAGCAGTAGTGGGGGAAGGCAGCAGTAGTGGGGGGGGGGGGTGGCAGCAGTAGTGGAGGGAAGGCAGCAGTAGTAGGAAAAAAGCAGCAGTAGTGGGGGGAAGGCAGTAGTTGGGGGAAGGCAGCAGTAGTGGGGGGAAGGCAGCAGTAGTGGGGGGGAAGGCAGCAGTAGTGGGGGGAAGGCAGTAGTGGGGGGGGTGTGGCAGCAGTAGTGTGGGGGTGGCAGCAGTAGTGGGGGGAAGGCAGCAGTAGTGGGGGGAATGCAGCAGGAGTGGGGGGAAGGCAGTAGTGGGGGGAAGGCAGCAGTAGTGGGAGGGGGTGGCAGAAGTAGTGGGGGGGGAAGGCAGCAGTAGTGGGGGCAAGGCAGCAGTAGTGGGGGGAAGGCAGCAGTAGTGGGGGGAAGGCAGCAGTAGTGGAGGGAAGGCAGCAGTAGTGGGGGGAAGGCAGCAGTAGTGGGGGGGAGGCAGCAGTAGTGGGGGGTGGCTGCAGTAGTGGGGGGAAGGCAGCAGTAGTGGGGGGGGTGGCAGCAGTAGTGGGGGGAAGGCAGCAGTAGTGGAGGGGTGGCAGCAGTAGTGGGGGGGTGGCAGCAGTAGTGGGGGGTGGCAGCAGTAGTAGTGGGGGAAGGCAGCAGTAGTGGGGGGAAGGCAGCAGTAGTAGGGGGAAGGCAGTAGTGGGGGGAAGGCAGCAGTAGTGGGGGGAAGGCAGTAGTTGGGGGAAGGCAGCAGTAGTAGGGGGAAGGCAGCAGTAGTGGGGGGTGGCAGCAGTAGTGGGGGGGTGGCAGCTGTAGTGGGGGGGGTGGCAGCAATATTGGGGGGGAGGCAGCAGTAGTGGGGGGGGGGGTGGCAGCAGTAGTAGGGGGGGAGGCAGCAGTAGTGGGGGGAAGGCAGCAGAAGTGGGGGGAAGGCAGCAGTAGTGGGGGGGAAGGCAGCAGTAGTGGGGGGAAGGCAGTAATGGGGGGGGTGTGGCAGCAGTAGTGGGGGGAAGGCAGCAGTAGTGGGGGGAATGCAGCAGGAGTGGGGGGAAGGCAGTATTGGGGGGAAGGCAGCAGTAGTGGGAGGGGGTGGCAGCAGTAGTGGGGGGGGGAAGGCAGCAGTAGTGGGGGCAAGGCAGCAGTAGTGGGGGGAAGGCAGCAGTAGTGGGGGAAGGCAGCAGTAGTGGAGGGAAGGCAGGAGTAGTGGGGGGAAGGCAGCAGTAGTGGGGGGAAGGCAGCAGTAGTGGGGGGAAGGCAGCAGTAGTGGAGGGAAGGCAGCAGTAGTGGGGGGAAGGCAGCAGTAGTGGGGGGGAGGCAGCAGTAGTGGGGGGGTGGCTGCAGTAGTGGGGGGAAGGCAGCAGTAGTGGGGGGGTGGGTGGCAGCAGTAGTGGGGGGAAGGCAGCAGTAGTAGTGGGGGAAGGCAGCAGTAGTGGGGGGAAGGCAGCAGTAGTAGGGGGAAGGCAGTAGTGGGGGGAACGCAGCAGTAGTGGGGGGAAGGCAGTAGTTGGGGGAAGGCAGCAGTAGTAGGGGGTGGCAGCAGTAGTGGGGGGGTGGCAGCTGTAGTGGGGGGGGGGGTGGCAGCAATATTGGGGGGGAGGCAGCAGTAGTGGGGGGGGGTGGCAGCAGTAGTAGGGGGGGAGGCAGCAGTAGTGGGGGGAAGGCAGCAGAAGTGGGGGGAAGGCAGCAGTAGTGGGGGGGAAGGCAGCAGTAGTGGGGGGAAGGCAGTAGTGGGGGGGGTGTGGCAGCAGTAGTGTGGGGGTGGCAGCAGTAGTGGGGGGAAGGCAGCAGTAGTGGGGGGAATGCAGCAGGAGTGGGGGGAAGGCAGTAGTGGGGGGAAGGCAGCAGTAGTGGGAGGGGGTGGCAGCAGTAGTGGGGGGGGGAAGGCAGCAGTAGTGGGGGGAAGGCAGCAGTAGTGGGGGGAAGGCAGCAGTAGTGGAGGGAAGGCAGCAGTAGTGGGGGGAAGGCAGCAGTAGTGGGGGGAAGGCAGCAGTAGTGGGGGGAGGCAGCAGTAGTGGGGGGGTGGCTGCAGTAGTGGGGGGGGGGTGGCAGCAGTAGTGGGGGGAAGGCAGCAGTAGTGGAGGGGTGGCAGCAGTAGTGGGGGGGTGGTAGCAGTAGTGGGGGGGTGGCAGCAGTAGTAGTGGGGGAAGGCAGCAGTAGTGGGGGGAAGGCAGCAGTAGTAGGGGGAAGGCAGTAGTGGGGGGAAGGCAGCAGTAGTGGGGGGAAGGCAGTAGTTGGGGGAAGGCAGCAGTAGTAGGGGGAAGGCAGCAGTAGTGGGGGGTGGCAGCAGTAGTGGGGGGGTGGCAGCTGTAGTGGGGGGGGGGGTGGCAGCAGTATTGGGGGGGAGGCAGCAGTAGTGGTGGGGGGGAAGTGGCAGCAGTAGTAGGGGGGAGGCAGCAGTAGTGGGGGGAAGGCAGCAGAAGTGGGGGGAAGGCAGCAGTAGTGGGTGGAAGGCAGCAGTAGTGGGGGGAAAGCAGCAGTAGTGGGGGGAAGGCAGCAGTAGTGGAGGGAAGGCAGCAGTAGTGGGGGGGAAGGCAGCAGTAGTGGGGTGAAGGCAGCAGTAGTGGGAGGAAGACAGCAGTAGTGGGGGGAAGGCAGCAGTAGTGGGGGGAAGGCAGCAGTAGTGGGGGTAAGGCAGCAGTAGTGGGGGGAAGGCAGCAGTAGTGGGAGGAAGGCAGCAGTAGTGGGGGGAAGGCAGCAGTAGTGGGGTGAAGGCAGCAGTAGTGGGGGGAAGGCAGCAGTAGTGGGGGGTGGCAGCAGTAGTGGGGGGGGTTGGCAGCAGTAGTGGGGGAAGGCAGCAGTAGTGGGGGGGGGGGGTGGCAGCAGTAGTGGAGGGAAGGCAGCAGTAGTAGGAAAAAAGCAGCAGTAGTGGGGGGAAGGCAGTAGTTGGGGGAAGGCAGCAGTAGTGGGGGGAAGGCAGCAGTAGTGGGGGGGAAGGCAGCAGTAGTGGGGGGAAGGCAGTAGTGGGGGGGGTGTGGCAGCAGTAGTGTGGGGGTGGCAGCAGTAGTGGGGGGAAGGCAGCAGTAGTGGGGGGAATGCAGCAGGAGTGGGGGGAAGGCAGTAGTGGGGGGAAGGCAGCAGTAGTGGGAGGGGGTGGCAGCAGTAGTGGGGGGAGAAGGCAGCAGTAGTGGGGGCAAGGCAGCAGTAGTGGGGGGAAGGCAGCAGTAGTGGGGGGAAGGCAGCAGTAGTGGAGAGAAGGCAGCAGTAGTGGGGGGAAGGCAGCAGTAGTGGGGGGGAGGCAGCAGTAGTGGGGGGTGGCTGCAGTAGTGGGGGGAAGGCAGCAGTAGTGGGGGGGTGGCAGCAGTAGTGGGGGGAAGGCAGCAGTAGTGGAGGGGTGGCAGCAGTAGTGGGGGGGTGGCAGCAGTAGTGGGGGGTGGCAGCAGTAGTAGTGGGGGAAGGCAGCAGTAGTGGGGGGAAGGCAGCAGTAGTAGGGGGAAGGCAGTAGTGGGGGGAAGGCAGCAGTAGTGGGGGGAAGGCAGTAGTTGGGGGAAGGCAGCAGTAGTAGGGGGAAGGCAGCAGTAGTGGGGGGTGGCAGCAGTAGTGGGGGGGTGGCAGCTGTAGTGGGGGGGGGTGGCAGCAATATTGGGGGGGAGGCAGCAGTAGTGGGGGGGGGGGGTGGCAGCAGTAGTGGGGGGAAGGCAGCAGTAGTAGGGGGAAGGCAGTAGTGGGGGGAAGGCAGCAGTAGTGGGGGGAAGGCAGTAGTTGGGGGAAGGCAGCAGTAGTAGGGGGTGGCAGCAGTAGTGGGGGGGTGGCAGCTGTAGTGGGGGGGGGTGGCAGCAATATTGGGGGGGAGGCAGCAGTAGTGGGGGGGGGGTGGCAGCAGTAGTAGGGGGGGAGGCAGCAGTAGTGGGGGGAAGGCAGCAGAAGTGGGGGGAAGGCAGCAGTAGTGGGGGGGAAGGCAGCAGTAGTGGGGGGAAGGCAGTAGTGGGGGGGGTGTGGCAGCAGTAGTGTGGGGGTGGCAGCAGTAGTGGGGGGAAGGCAGCAGTAGTGGGGGGAATGCAGCAGGAGTGGGGGGAAGGCAGTAGTGGGGGGAAGGCAGCAGTAGTGGGAGGGGGTGGCAGCAGTAGTGGGGGGGGGAAGGCAGCAGTAGTGGGGGGAAGGCAGCAGTAGTGGGGGGAAGGCAGCAGTAGTGGAGGGAAGGCAGCAGTAGTGGGGGGAAGGCAGCAGTAGTGGGGGGAAGGCAGCAGTAGTGGGGGGGAGGCAGCAGTAGTGGGGGGGTGGCTGCAGTAGTGGGGGGGGGGGTGGCAGCAGTAGTGGGGGGAAGGCAGCAGTAGTGGAGGGGTGGCAGCAGTAGTGGGGGGGTGGTAGCAGTAGTGGGGGGGGTGGCAGCAGTAGTAGTGGGGGAAGGCAGCAGTAGTGGGGGGAAGGCAGCAGTAGTAGGGGGAAGGCAGTAGTGGGGGGAAGGCAGCAGTAGTGGGGGGAAGGCAGTAGTTGGGGGAAGGCAGCAGTAGTAGGGGGAAGGCAGCAGTAGTGGGGGGTGGCAGCAGTAGTGGGGGGGTGGCAGCTGTAGTGGGGGGGGGGTGGCAGCAGTATTGGGGGGGAGGCAGCAGTAGTGGTGGGGGGGAAGTGGCAGCAGTAGTAGGGGGGAGGCAGCAGTAGTGGGGGGAAGGCAGCAGAAGTGGGGGGAAGGCAGCAGTAGTGGGTGGAAGGCAGCAGTAGTGGGGGGAAAGCAGCAGTAGTGGGGGGAAGGCAGCAGTAGTGGAGGGAAGGCAGCAGTAGTGGGGGGGAAGGCAGCAGTAGTGGGGTGAAGGCAGCAGTAGTGGGAGGAAGACAGCAGTAGTGGGGGGAAGGCAGCAGTAGTGGGGGGAAGGCAGCAGTAGTGGGGGTAAGGCAGCAGTAGTGGGGGGAAGGCAGCAGTAGTGGGAGGAAGGCAGCAGTAGTGGGGGGAAGGCAGCAGTAGTGGGGTGAAGGCAGCAGTAGTGGGGGGAAGGCAGCAGTAGTGGGGGGTGGCAGCAGTAGTGGGGGGGGTTGGCAGCAGTAGTGGGGGAAGGCAGCAGTAGTGGGGGGGGGGGGTGGCAGCAGTAGTGGAGGGAAGGCAGCAGTAGTAGGAAAAAAGCAGCAGTAGTGGGGGGAAGGCAGTAGTTGGGGGAAGGCAGCAGTAGTGGGGGGAAGGCAGCAGTAGTGGGGGGAAGGCAGCAGTAGTGGGGGGAAGGCAGTAGTGGGGGGAGTGTGGCAGCAGTAGTGTGGGGGTGGCAGCAGTAGTGGGGGGAAGGCAGCAGTAGTGGGGGGAATGCAGCAGGAGTGGGGGGAAGGCAGTAGTGGGGGGAAGGCAGCAGTAGTGGGAGGGGGTGGCAGCAGTAGTGGGGGGAGAAGGCAGCAGTAGTGGGGGCAAGGCAGCAGTAGTGGGGGGAAGGCAGCAGTAGTGGGGGGAAGGCAGCAGTAGTGGAGAGAAGGCAGCAGTAGTGGGGGGAAGGCAGCAGTAGTGGGGGGGAGGCAGCAGTAGTGGGGGGTGGCTGCAGTAGTGGGGGGAAGGCAGCAGTAGTGGGGGGGTGGCAGCAGTAGTGGGGGGAAGGCAGCAGTAGTGGAGGGGTGGCAGCAGTAGTGGGGGGGTGGCAGCAGTAGTGGGGGGTGGCAGCAGTAGTAGTGGGGGAAGGCAGCAGTAGTGGGGGGAAGGCAGCAGTAGTAGGGGGAAGGCAGTAGTGGGGGGAAGGCAGCAGTAGTGGGGGGAAGGCAGTAGTTGGGGGAAGGCAGCAGTAGTAGGGGGAAGGCAGCAGTAGTGGGGGGTGGCAGCAGTAGTGGGGGGGTGGCAGCTGTAGTGGGGGGGGGTGGCAGCAATATTGGGGGGGAGGCAGCAGTAGTGGGGGGGGGTGGCAGCAGTAGTAGGGGGGGAGGCAGCAGTAGTGGGGGGAAGGCAGCAGAAGTGGGGGGAAGGCAGCAGTAGTGGGGGGAAGGCAGCAGTAGTGGGGGGAAGGCAGTAATGGGGAGGGTGTGGCAGCAGTAGTGGGGGGAAGGCAGCAGTAGTGGGGGGAATGCAGCAGGAGTGGGGGGAAGGCAGTAGTGGGGGGAAGGCAGCAGTAGTGGGAGGGGGTGGCAGCAGTAGTGGGGGGGGAAGACAGCAGTAGTGGGGGAAAGGCAGCAGTAGTGGGGGGAAGGCAGCAGTAGTGGGGGGAAGGCAGCAGTAGTGGAGGGAAGGCAGCAGTAGTGGGGGGAAGGCAGCAATAGTGGGGGGAAGGCAGCAGTAGTGGGGGGAAGGCAGCAGTAGTGGAGGGAAGGCAGCAGTAGTGGGGGGAAGGCAGCAGTAGTGGGGGGGAGGCAGCAGTAGTGGGGGGGTGGCTGCAGTAGTGGGGGGAAGGCAGCAGTAGTGGGGGGGGGGTGGCAGCAGTAGTGGGGGGAAGGCAGCAGTAGTGGAGGGGTGGCAGCAGTAGTGGGGGGGTGGCAGCAGTAGTGGGGGGTGGCAGCAGTAGTAGTGGGGGAAGGCAGCAGTAGTGGGGGGAAGGCAGCAGTAGTAGGGGGAAGGCAGTAGTGGGGGGAAGGCAGCAGTAGTGGGGGGAAGGCAGTAGTTGGGGGAAGGCAGCAGTAGTAGGGGGTGGCAGCAGTAGTGGGGGGGTGGCAGCTGTAGTGGGGGGGGGGGTGGCAGCAATATTGGGGGGGAGGCAGCAGTAGTGGGGGGGGGGGTGGCAGCAGTAGTAGGGGGGGAGGCAGCAGTAGTGGGGGGAAGGCAGCAGAAGTGGGGGGTAGGCAGCAGTAGTGGGGGGGGAAGGCAGCAGTAGTGGGGGGAAGGCAGTAGTGGGGGGGGGTGTGGCAGCAGTAGTGTGGGGGTGGCAGCAGTAGTGGGGGGAAGGCAGCAGTAGTGGGGGGAATGCAGGAGTGGGGGGAAGGCAGTAGTGGGGGGAAGGCAGCAGTAGTGGGAGGGGGTGGCAGCAGTAGTGGGGGGGGGAAGGCAGCAGTAGTGGGGGGAAGGCAGCAGTAGTGGGGGGAAGGCAGCAGTAGTGGAGGGAAGGCAGCAGTAGTGGGGGGAAGGCAGCAGTAGTGGGGGGAAGGCAGTAGTTGGGGGAAGGCAGCAGTAGTAGGGGGAAGGCAGCAGTAGTGGGGGGTGGCAGCAGTAGTGGGGGGGTGGCAGCTGTAGTGGGGGGGGGTGGCAGCAATATTGGGGGGGAGGCAGCAGTAGTGGGGGGGGTGGCAGCAGTAGTAGGGGGGGAGGCAGCAGTAGTGGGGGGAAGGCAGCAGAAGTGGGGGGAAGGCAGCAGTAGTGGGGGGAAGGCAGCAGTAGTGGGGGGAAGGCAGTAGTGGGGGGAAGGCAGTAGTGGGGGGAAGGCAGCAGTAGTGGGAGGAAGGCAGCAGTAGAGGGGGGGGGGGGAAGGCAGCAGTAGGGGGGGGAAGGCAGCAGTATTGGGGGAAGGCAGCAGTAGTGGGGGGAAGGCAGCAGTATTGGGGGGAAGGCAGCAGTAGTGGGGGGAAGGCAGCAGTAGTGGGGGGAAAGCAGCAGTAGTGGGGGGAAAGCAGCAGTATTGGGGGAAGGCAGCAGTAGTGGGGGGAAGGCAGCAGTAGTGGGGGGAAGGCAGCAGTAGTGGGAGGAAGGCAGCAGTAGAGGGGGGGGGAAGGCAGCAGTAGTGGGGGGGAAGGCAGGAGTATTGGGGGAAGGCAGCAGTAGTGGAGGGAAGGCAGTAGTTGGGGGAAGGCAGCAGTAGTAGGGGGAAGGCAGCAGTAGTGGGGGGTGGCAGCAGTAGTGGGGGGGGTGGCAGCTGTAGTGGGGGGGGGTGACAGCAGTATTGGGGGGGAGGCAGCAGTAGTGGGGGGGGCAGCAGTAGTAGGGGGGGGAGGCAGCAGTAGTGGGGGGAAGGCAGCAGAAGTGGGGGGAAGGCAGCAGTAGTGGGGGGAAGGCAGTAGTGGGGGGGGTGTGGCAGCAGTAGTGTGGGGGTGGCAGCAGTAGTGGGGGGAAGGCAGCAGTAGTGGGGGGAATGCAGCAGGAGTGGGGGGAAGGCAGTAGTGGGGGGAAGGCAGCAGTAGTGGGAGGGGGTGGCAGCAGTAGTGGGGGGGGAAGGCAGCAGTAGTGGGGGCAAGGCAGCAGTAGTGGGGGGAAGGCAGCAGTAGTGGGGGGAAGGCAGCAGTAGTGGAGGGAAGGCAGCAGTAGTGGGGGGAAGGCAGCAGTAGTGGGGGGAAGGCAGCAGTAGTGGGGGGGAGGCAGCAGTAGTGGGGGGGTGGCTGCAGTAGTGGGGGGGGTGGCAGCAGTAGTGGGGGGAAGGCAGCAGTAGTGGAGGGGTGGCAGCAGTAGTGGGGGGGTGGCAGCAGTAGTGGGGGGGTGGCAGCAGTAGTAGTGGGGGAAGGCAGCAGTAGTGGGGGGGAAGGCAGCAGTAGTGGGGGGAAGGCAGTAGTGGGGGGAAGGCAGCAGTAGTGGGAGGAAGGCAGCAGTAGAGGGGGGGGGGGAAGGCAGCAGTAGTGGGGGGGAAGGCAGCAGTATTGGGGGAAGGCAGCAGTAGTGGGGGGAAGGCAGCAGTAGTGGGGGGAAGGCAGCAGTAGTGGGGGGAAGGCAGCAGTAGTGGGGGGAAGGCAGCAGTAGTGGGAGGAAGGCAGCAGTAGTGGGGGGAAAGCAGCAGTAGTGGGGGGAAAGCAGCAATAGTGGGGGGGTGGCAGCAGCAGTAGGGGGGGAAGGCAGCAGTAGTGGGGGGAAGGCGGCAGTATTGGGAGGGGGTGGCAGTAGTGGGGGGAAGGCAGCAGTAGTGGGGTGTGTGGCAGCAGTACTGGGGGGTTGGCAGCACTAGTGGGGGGAAGGCAGCAGTAGTGGGGGGAAGGCAGCAGTAGTGGGGGGGAAGGCAGCAGTAGTGGGGTGAAGGCAGCAGTAGTGGGAGGAAGACAGCAGTAGTGGGGGGAAGGCAGCAGTAGTGGGGGGAAGGCAGCAGTAGTGGGGGTAAGGCAGCAGTAGTGGGGGGAAGGCAGCAGTAGTGGGAGGAAGGCAGCAGTAGTGGGGGGAAGGCAGCAGTAGTGGGGTGAAGGCAGCAGTAGTGGGGGGAAGGCAGCAGTAGTGGGGGGTGGCAGCAGTAGTGGGGGGGGTGGCAGCAGTAGTGGGGGAAGGCAGCAGTAGTGGGGGGGGGGGTGGCAGCAGTAGTGGAGGGAAGGCAGCAGTAGTAGGAAAAAAGCAGCAGTAGTGGGGGGAAGGCAGTAGTTGGGGGAAGGCAGCAGTAGTGGGGGGAAGGCAGCAGTAGTGGGGGGGAAGGCAGCAGTAGTGGGGGGAAGGCAGTAGTGGGGGGGGTGTGGCAGCAGTAGTGTGGGGGTGGCAGCAGTAGTGGGGGGAAGGCAGCAGTAGTGGGGGGAATGCAGCAGGAGTGGGGGGAAGGCAGTAGTGGGGGGAAGGCAGCAGTAGTGGGAGGGGGTGGCAGAAGTAGTGGGGGGGAAGGCAGCAGTAGTGGGGGCAAGGCAGCAGTAGTGGGGGGAAGGCAGCAGTAGTGGGGGGAAGGCAGCAGTAGTGGAGGGAAGGCAGCAGTAGTGGGGGGAAGGCAGCAGTAGTGGGGGGGAGGCAGCAGTAGTGGGGGGTGGCTGCAGTAGTGGGGGGAAGGCAGCAGTAGTGGGGGGGTGGCAGCAGTAGTGGGGGGAAGGCAGCAGTAGTGGAGGGGTGGCAGCAGTAGTGGGGGGGGTGGCAGCAGTAGTGGGGGGTGGCAGCAGTAGTAGTGGGGGAAGGCAGCAGTAGTGGGGGGAAGGCAGCAGTAGTAGGGGGAAGGCAGTAGTGGGGGGAAGGCAGCAGTAGTGGGGGGAAGGCAGTAGTTGGGGGAAGGCAGCAGTAGTAGGGGGAAGGCAGCAGTAGTGGGGGGTGGCAGCAGTAGTGGGGGGGTGGCAGCTGTAGTGGGGGGGGTGGCAGCAATATTGGGGGGGAGGCAGCAGTAGTGGGGGGGGGGGGGTGGCAGCAGTAGTAGGGGGGGAGGCAGCAGTAGTGGGGGGAAGGCAGCAGAAGTGGGGGGAAGGCAGCAGTAGTGGGGGGGAAGGCAGCAGTAGTGGGGGGAAGGCAGTAATGGGGGGGGTGTGGCAGCAGTAGTGGGGGGAAGGCAGCAGTAGTGGGGGGAATGCAGCAGGAGTGGGGGGAAGGCAGTATTGGGGGGAAGGCAGCAGTAGTGGGAGGGGGTGGCAGCAGTAGTGGGGGGGGGGAAGGCAGCAGTAGTGGGGGCAAGGCAGCAGTAGTGGGGGGAAGGCAGCAGTAGTGGGGGGAAGGCAGCAGTAGTGGAGGGAAGGCAGCAGTAGTGGGGGGAAGGCAGCAGTAGTGGGGGGAAGGCAGCAGTAGTGGGGGGAAGGCAGCAGTAGTGGAGGGAAGGCAGCAGTAGTGGGGGGAAGGCAGCAGTAGTGGGGGGGAGGCAGCAGTAGTGGGGGGGTGGCTGCAGTAGTGGGGGGAAGGCAGCAGTAGTGGGGGGGGTGGCAGCAGTTGTGGGGGGAAGGCAGCAGTAGTAGTGGGGGAAGGCAGCAGTAGTGGGGGGAAGGCAGCAGTAGTAGGGGGAAGGCAGTAGTGGGGGGAAGGCAGCAGTAGTGGGGGGAAGGCAGTAGTTGGGGGAAGGCAGCAGTAGTAGGGGGTGGCAGCAGTAGTGGGGGGGTGGCAGCTGTAGTGGGGGGGGGTGGCAGCAATATTGGGGGGGAGGCAGCAGTAGTGGGGGGGGGTGGCAGCAGTAGTAGGGGGGGAGGCAGCAGTAGTGGGGGGAAGGCAGCAGAAGTGGGGGGAAGGCAGCAGTAGTGGGGGGGAAGGCAGCAGTAGTGGGGGGAAGGCAGTAGTGGGGGGGGGGTGTGGCAGCAGTAGTGTGGGGGTGGCAGCAGTAGTGGGGGGAAGGCAGCAGTAGTGGGGGGAATGCAGCAGGAGTGGGGGGAAGGCAGTAGTGGGGGGAAGGCAGCAGTAGTGGGAGGGGGTGGCAGCAGTAGTGGGGGGGGGAAGGCAGCAGTAGTGGGAGGAAGGCAGCAGTAGTGGGGGGAAGGCAGCAGTAGTGGAGGGAAGGCAGCAGTAGTGGGGGGGGAAGGCAGCAGTAGTGGGGGGAAGGCAGCAGTAGTGGGGGGGAGGCAGCAGTAGTGGGGGGTGGCTGCAGTAGTAGGGGGGGGTGGCAGCAGTAGTGGGGGGAAGGCAGCAGTAGTGGAGGGGTGGCAGCAGTAGTGGGGGGTGGCAGCAGTAGTGGGGGGGTGGCAGCAGTAGTAGTGGGGGAAGGCAGCAGTAGTGGGGGGAAGGCAGCAGTAGTAGGGGGAAGGCAGTAGTGGGGGGAAGGCAGCAGTAGTGGGGGGAAGGCAGTAGTTGGGGGAAGGCAGCAGTAGTAGGGGGAAGGCAGCAGTAGTGGGGGGTGGCAGCAGTAGTGGGGGGGTGGCAGCTGTAGTGGGGGGGGGGTGGCAGCAGTATTGGGGGGGAGGCAGCAGTAGTGGTGGGGGGGAAGTGGCAGCAGTAGTAGGGGGGAGGCAGCAGTAGTGGGGGGAAGGCAGCAGAAGTGGGGGGAAGGCAGCAGTAGTGGGTGGAAGGCAGCAGTAGTGGGGGGAAAGCAGCAGTAGTGGGGGGAAGGCAGCAGTAGTGGAGGGAAGGCAGCAGTAGTGGGGGGGAAGGCAGCAGTAGTGGGGTGAAGGCAGCAGTAGTGGGAGGAAGACAGCAGTAGTGGGGGGAAGGCAGCAGTAGTGGGGGGAAGGCAGCAGTAGTGGGGGTAAGGCAGCAGTAGTGGGGGGAAGGCAGCAGTAGTGGGAGGAAGGCAGCAGTAGTGGGGGGAAGGCAGCAGTAGTGGGGTGAAGGCAGCAGTAGTGGGGGGAAGGCAGCAGTAGTGGGGGGTGGCAGCAGTAGTGGGGGGGGGGGGTGGCAGCAGTAGTGGGGGAAGGCAGCAGTAGTGGGGGGGGGGGTGGCAGCAGTAGTGGAGGGAAGGCAGCAGTAGTAGGAAAAAAGCAGCAGTAGTGGGGGGAAGGCAGTAGTTGGGGGAAGGCAGCAGTAGTGGGGGGAAGGCAGCAGTAGTGGGGGGGAAGGCAGCAGTAGTGGGGGGAAGGCAGTAGTGGGGGGGGTGTGGCAGCAGTAGTGTGGGGGTGGCAGCAGTAGTGGGGGGAAGGCAGCAGTAGTGGGGGGAATGCAGCAGGAGTGGGGGGAAGGCAGTAGTGGGGGGAAGGCAGCAGTAGTGGGAGGGGGTGGCAGCAGTAGTGGGGGGAGAAGGCAGCAGTAGTGGGGGCAAGGCAGCAGTAGTGGGGGGAAGGCAGCAGTAGTGGGGGGAAGGCAGCAGTAGTGGAGGGAAGGCAGCAGTAGTGGGGGGAAGGCAGCAGTAGTGGGGGGAGGCAGCAGTAGTGGGGGGGTGGCTGCAGTAGTGGGGGGAAGGCAGCAGTAGTGGGGGGGTGGCAGCAGTAGTGGGGGGAAGGCAGCAGTAGTGGAGGGGTGGCAGCAGTAGTGGTGGGGTGGCAGCAGTAGTGGGGGGTGGCAGCAGTAGTAGTGGGGGAAGGCAGCAGTAGTGGGGGGAAGGCAGCAGTAGTAGGGGGAAGGCAGTAGTGGGGGGAAGGCAGCAGTAGTGGGGGGAAGGCAGTAGTTGGGGGAAGGCAGCAGTAGTAGGGGGAAGGCAGCAGTAGTGGGGGGTGGCAGCAGTAGTGGGGGGGTGGCAGCTGTAGTGGGGGGGGGTGGCAGCAATATTGGGGGGGAGGCAGCAGTAGTGGGGGGGGGGTGGCAGCAGTAGTAGGGGGGGAGGCAGCAGTAGTGGGGGGAAGGCAGCAGAAGTGGGGGGAAGGCAGCAGTAGTGGGGGGAAGGCAGCAGTAGTGGAGGGAAGGCAGTAATGGGGGGGGGTGTGGCAGCAGTAGTGGGGGGAAGGCAGCAGTAGTGGGGGGAATGCAGCAGGAGTGGGGGAAGGCAGTAGTGGGGGGAAGGCAGCAGTAGTGGGAGGGGGTGGCAGCAGTAGTGGGGGGGGAAGGCAGCAGTAGTGGGGGAAAGGCAGCAGTAGTGGGGGGAAGGCAGCAGTAGTGGGGGGAAGGCAGCAGTAGTGGAGGGAAGGGCAGCAGTAGTGGGGGGAAGGCAGCAATAGTGGGGGGAAGGCAGCAGTAGTGGGGGGAAGGCAGCAGTAGTGGAGGGAAGGCAGCAGTAGTGGGGGGAAGGCAGCAGTAGTGGGGGGGAGGCAGCAGTAGTGGGGGGGTGGCTGCAGTAGTGGGGGGAAGGCAGCAGTAGTGGGGGGGGTGGCAGCAGTAGTGGGGGGAAGGCAGCAGTAGTGGAGGGGTGGCAGCAGTAGTGGGGGGGTGGCAGCAGTAGTGGGGGGTGGCAGCAGTAGTAGTGGGGGAAGGCAGCAGTAGTGGGGGGAAGGCAGCAGTAGTAGGGGGAAGGCAGTAGTGGGGGGAAGGCAGCAGTAGTGGGGGGAAGGCAGTAGTTGGGGGAAGGCAGCAGTAGTAGGGGGTGGCAGCAGTAGTGGGGGGGTGGCAGCTGTAGTGGGGGGGGGGGTGGCAGCAATATTGGGGGGGAGGCAGCAGTAGTGGGGGGGGGTGGCAGCAGTAGTAGGGGGGGAGGCAGCAGTAGTGGGGGGAAGGCAGCAGAAGTGGGGGGAAGGCAGCAGTAGTGGGGGGGAAGGCAGCAGTAGTGGGGGGAAGGCAGTAGTGGGGGGGGTGTGGCAGCAGTAGTGTGGGGGTGGCAGCAGTAGTGGGGGGAAGGCAGCAGTAGTGGGGGGAATGCAGGAGTGGGGGGAAGGCAGTAGTGGGGGGAAGGCAGCAGTAGTGGGAGGGGGTGGCAGCAGTAGTGGGGGGGGAAGGCAGCAGTAGTGGGGGGAAGGCAGCAGTAGTGGGGGGAAGGCAGCAGTAGTGGAGGGAAGGCAGCAGTAGTGGGGGGAAGGCAGCAGTAGTGGGGGGAAGGCAGTAGTTGGGGGAAGGCAGCAGTAGTAGGGGGAAGGCAGCAGTAGTGGGGGGTGGCAGCAGTAGTGGGGGGGTGGCAGCTGTAGTGGGGGGGGGGGTGGCAGCAATATTGGGGGGGAGGCAGCAGTAGTGGGGGGGGTGGCAGCAGTAGTAGGGGGGGAGGCAGCAGTAGTGGGGGGAAGGCAGCAGAAGTGGGGGGAAGGCAGCAGTAGTGGGGGGAAGGCAGCAGTAGTGGGGGGAAGGCAGTAATGGGGGGGGGTGTGGCAGCAGTAGTGGGGGGAAGGCAGCAGTAGTGGGGGGAATGCAGCAGGAGTGGGGGGAAGGCAGTAGTGGGGGGAAGGCAGCAGTAGTGGGGGGAAGGCAGTAGTTGGGGGAAGGCAGCAGTAGTAGGGGGAAGGCAGCAGTAGTGGGGGGTGGCAGCAGTAGTGGGGGGGTGGCAGCTGTAGTGGGGGGGTGGCAGCAATATTGGGGGGGAGGCAGCAGTAGTGGGGGGGGGGTGGCAGCAGTAGTAGGGGGGGAGGCAGCAGTAGTGGGGGGAAGGCAGCAGAAGTGGGGGGAAGGCAGCAGTAGTGGGGGGGAAGGCAGCAGTAGTGGGGGGAAGGCAGTAGTGGGGGGGGTGTGGCAGCAGTAGTGTGGGGGTGGCAGCAGTAGTGGGGGGAAGGCAGCAGTAGTGGGGGGAATGCAGCAGGAGTGGGGGGAAGGCAGTAGTGGGGGGAAGGCAGCAGTAGTGGGAGGGGGTGGCAGCAGTAGTGGGGGGGGGAAGGCAGCAGTAGTGGGGGGAAGGCAGCAGTAGTGGGGGGAAGGCAGTAGTGGGGGGGGTGTGGCAGCAGTAGTGTGGGGGTGGCAGCAGTAGTGGGGGGAAGGCAGCAGTAGTGGGGGGAATGCAGCAGGAGTGGGGGGAAGGCAGTAGTGGGGGGAAGGCAGCAGTAGTGGGAGGGGGTGGCAGCAGTAGTGGGGGGGGGGAAGGCAGCAGTAGTGGGGGGAAGGCAGCAGTAGTGGGGGGAAGGCAGCAGTAGTGGAGGGAAGGCAGCAGTAGTGGGGGGAAGGCAGCAGTAGTGGGGGGAAGGCAGCAGTAGTGGGGGGGAGGCAGCAGTAGTGGGGGGGTGGCTGCAGTAGTGGGGGGGGTGGCAGCAGTAGTGGGGGGAAGGCAGCAGTAGTGGGGGGAAGGCAGCAGTAGTGGGGGGGAGGCAGCAGTAGTGGGGGGGTGGCTGCAGTAGTGGGGGGGGTGGCAGCAGTAGTGGGGGGAAGGCAGCAGTAGTGGAGGGGTGGCAGCAGTAGTGGGGGGGTGGCAGCAGTAGTGGGGGGGTGGCAGCAGTAGTAGTGGGGGAAGGCAGCAGTAGTGGGGGGAAGGCAGCAGTAGTAGGGGGAAGGCAGTAGTGGGGGGAAGGCAGCAGTAGTGGGGGGAAGGCAGTAGTTGGGGGAAGGCAGCAGTAGTAGGGGGAAGGCAGCAGTAGTGGGGGGTGGCAGCAGTAGTGGGGGGGTGGCAGCAGTAGTGGGGGAAGGCAGCAGTAGTGGGGGGGGGGGTGTCAGCAGTAGTGGAGGGAAGGCAGCAGTAGTAGGAAAAAAGCAGCAGTAGTGGGGGGAAGGCAGTAGTTGGGGGAAGGCAGCAGTAGTGGGGGGAAGGCAGCAGTAGTGGGGGGGAAGGCAGCAGTAGTGGGGGGAAGGCAGTAGTGGGGGGGTGTGGCAGCAGTAGTGTGGGGGTGGCAGCAGTAGTGGGGGGAAGGCAGCAGTAGTGGGGGGAATGCAGCAGGAGTGGGGGGAAGGCAGTAGTGGGGGGAAGGCAGCAGTAGTGGGAGGGGGTGGCAGAAGTAGTGGGGGGGAAGGCAGCAGTAGTGGGGGCAAGGCAGCAGTAGTGGGGGGAAGGCAGCAGTAGTGGGGGGAAGGCAGCAGTAGTGGAGGGAAGGCAGCAGTAGTGGGGGGAAGGCAGCAGTAGTGGGGGGGAGGCAGCAGTAGTGGGGGGTGGCTGCAGTAGTGGGGGGAAGGCAGCAGTAGTGGGGGGTGGCAGCAGTAGTGGGGGAAGGCAGCAGTAGTGGAGGGGTGGCAGCAGTAGTGGGGGGGTGGCAGCAGTAGTGGGGGGTGGCAGCAGTAGTAGTGGGGGAAGGCAGCAGTAGTGGGGGGAAGGCAGCAGTAGTAGGGGGAAGGCAGTAGTGGGGGGAAGGCAGCAGTAGTGGGGGGAAGGCAGTAGTTGGGGGAAGGCAGCAGTAGTAGGGGGAAGGCAGCAGTAGTGGGGGGTGGCAGCAGTAGTGGGGGGGTGGCAGCTGTAGTGGGGGGGGTGGCAGCAATATTGGGGGGGAGGCAGCAGTAGTGGGGGGGGGGGTGGCAGCAGTAGTAGGGGGGGAGGCAGCAGTAGTGGGGGGAAGGCAGCAGAAGTGGGGGGAAGGCAGCAGTAGTGGGGGGGAAGGCAGCAGTAGTGGGGGGAAGGCAGTAATGGGGGGGGTGTGGCAGCAGTAGTGGGGGGAAGGCAGCAGTAGTGGGGGGAATGCAGCAGGAGTGGGGGGAAGGCAGTATTGGGGGGAAGGCAGCAGTAGTGGGAGGGGGTGGCAGCAGTAGTGGGGGGGGGGGAAGGCAGCAGTAGTGGGGGCAAGGCAGCAGTAGTGGGGGGAAGGCAGCAGTAGTGGGGGGAAGGCAGCAGTAGTGGAGGGAAGGCAGCAGTAGTGGGGGGAAGGCAGCAGTAGTGGGGGGAAGGCAGCAGTAGTGGGGGGAAGGCAGCAGTAGTGGAGGGAAGGCAGCAGTAGTGGGGGGAAGGCAGCAGTAGTGGGGGGGAGGCAGCAGTAGTGGGGGGGTGGCTGCAGTAGTGGGGGGAAGGCAGCAGTAGTGGGGGGGGTGGCAGCAGTAGTGGGGGGAAGGCAGCAGTAGTAGTGGGGGAAGGCAGCAGTAGTGGGGGGAAGGCAGCAGTAGTAGGGGGAAGGCAGTAGTGGGGGGAAGGCAGCAGTAGTGGGGGGAAGGCAGTAGTTGGGGGAAGGCAGCAGTAGTAGGGGGTGGCAGCAGTAGTGGGGGGGTGGCAGCTGTAGTGGGGGGGGGTGGCAGCAATATTGGGGGGGAGGCAGCAGTAGTGGGGGGGGGTGGCAGCAGTAGTAGGGGGGGAGGCAGCAGTAGTGGGGGGAAGGCAGCAGAAGTGGGGGGAAGGCAGCAGTAGTGGGGGGGAAGGCAGCAGTAGTGGGGGGAAGGCAGTAGTGGGGGGGGTGTGGCAGCAGTAGTGTGGGGGTGGCAGCAGTAGTGGGGGGAAGGCAGCAGTAGTGGGGGGAATGCAGCAGGAGTGGGGGGAAGGCAGTAGTGGGGGGAAGGCAGCAGTAGTGGGAGGGGGTGGCAGCAGTAGTGGGGGGGGGAAGGCAGCAGTAGTGGGAGGAAGGCAGCAGTAGTGGGGGGAAGGCAGCAGTAGTGGAGGGAAGGCAGCAGTAGTGGGGGGGAGGCAGCAGTAGTGGGGGGTGGCTGCAGTAGTAGGGGGGGGTGGCAGCAGTAGTGGGGGGAAGGCAGCAGTAGTGGAGGGGTGGCAGCAGTAGTGGGGGGTGGCAGCAGTAGTGGGGGGGTGGCAGCAGTAGTAGTGGGGGAAGGCAGCAGTAGTGGGGGGAAGGCAGCAGTAGTAGGGGGAAGGCAGTAGTGGGGGGAAGGCAGCAGTAGTGGGGGGAAGGCAGTAGTTGGGGGAAGGCAGCAGTAGTAGGGGGAAGGCAGCAGTAGTGGGGGGTGGCAGCAGTAGTGGGGGGGTGGCAGCTGTAGTGGGGGGGGGGGTGGCAGCAGTATTGGGGGGGAGGCAGCAGTAGTGGTGGGGGGGAAGTGGCAGCAGTAGTAGGGGGGAGGCAGCAGTAGTGGGGGGAAGGCAGCAGAAGTGGGGGGAAGGCAGCAGTAGTGGGTGGAAGGCAGCAGTAGTGGGGGGAAAGCAGCAGTAGTGGGGGGAAGGCAGCAGTAGTGGAGGGAAGGCAGCAGTAGTGGGGGGGAAGGCAGCAGTAGTGGGGTGAAGGCAGCAGTAGTGGGAGGAAGACAGCAGTAGTGGGGGGAAGGCAGCAGTAGTGGGGGGAAGGCAGCAGTAGTGGGGGTAAGGCAGCAGTAGTGGGGGGAAGGCAGCAGTAGTGGGAGGAAGGCAGCAGTAGTGGGGGGAAGGCAGCAGTAGTGGGGTGAAGGCAGCAGTAGTGGGGGGAAGGCAGCAGTAGTGGGGGGTGGCAGCAGTAGTGGGGGGGGGGGGTGGCAGCAGTAGTGGGGGAAGGCAGCAGTAGTGGGGGGGGGGTGGCAGCAGTAGTGGAGGGAAGGCAGCAGTAGTAGGAAAAAAGCAGCAGTAGTGGGGGGAAGGCAGTAGTTGGGGGAAGGCAGCAGTAGTGGGGGGAAGGCAGCAGTAGTGGGGGGGAAGGCAGCAGTAGTGGGGGGAAGGCAGTAGTGGGGGGGGTGTGGCAGCAGTAGTGTGGGGGTGGCAGCAGTAGTGGGGGGAAGGCAGCAGTAGTGGGGGGAATGCAGCAGGAGTGGGGGGAAGGCAGTAGTGGGGGGAAGGCAGCAGTAGTGGGAGGGGGTGGCAGCAGTAGTGGGGGGAGAAGGCAGCAGTAGTGGGGGCAAGGCAGCAGTAGTGGGGGGAAGGCAGCAGTAGTGGGGGGAAGGCAGCAGTAGTGGAGGGAAGGCAGCAGTAGTGGGGGGAAGGCAGCAGTAGTGGGGGGGAGGCAGCAGTAGTGGGGGGTGGCTGCAGTAGTGGGGGGAAGGCAGCAGTAGTGGGGGGGTGGCAGCAGTAGTGGGGGGAAGGCAGCAGTAGTGGAGGGGTGGCAGCAGTAGTGGTGGGGTGGCAGCAGTAGTGGGGGGTGGCAGCAGTAGTAGTGGGGGAAGGCAGCAGTAGTGGGGGGAAGGCAGCAGTAGTAGGGGGAAGGCAGTAGTGGGGGTAGGCAGCAGTAGTGGGGGGAAGGCAGTAGTTGGGGGAAGGCAGCAGTAGTAGGGGGAAGGCAGCAGTAGTGGGGGGTGGCAGCAGTAGTGGGGGGGTGGCAGCTGTAGTGGGGGGGGGTGGCAGCAATATTGGGGGGGAGGCAGCAGTAGTGGGGGGGGGGTGGCAGCAGTAGTAGGGGGGGAGGCAGCAGTAGTGGGGGGAAGGCAGCAGAAGTGGGGGGAAGGCAGCAGTAGTGGGGGGAAGGCAGCAGTAGTGGGGGGAAGGCAGTAATGGGGGGGGTGTGGCAGCAGTAGTGGGGGGAAGGCAGCAGTAGTGGGGGGAATGCAGCAGGAGTGGGGGGAAGGCAGTAGTGGGGGGAAGGCAGCAGTAGTGGGAGGGGGTGGCAGCAGTAGTGGGGGGGGAAGGCAGCAGTAGTGGGGGAAAGGCAGCAGTAGTGGGGGGAAGGCAGCAGTAGTGGGGGGAAGGCAGCAGTAGTGGAGGGAAGGCAGCAGTAGTGGGGGGAAGGCAGCAATAGTGGGGGGAAGGCAGCAGTAGTGGGGGGAAGGCAGCAGTAGTGGAGGGAAGGCAGCAGTAGTGGGGGGAAGGCAGCAGTAGTGGGGGGGAGGCAGCAGTAGTGGGGGGGTGGCTGCAGTAGTGGGGGGAAGGCAGCAGTAGTGGGGGGGGTGGCAGCAGTAGTGGGGGGAAGGCAGCAGTAGTGGAGGGGTGGCAGCAGTAGTGGGGGGGTGGCAGCAGTAGTGGGGGGTGGCAGCAGTAGTAGTGGGGGAAGGCAGCAGTAGTGGGGGGAAGGCAGCAGTAGTAGGGGGAAGGCAGTAGTGGGGGGAAGGCAGCAGTAGTGGGGGGAAGGCAGTAGTTGGGGGAAGGCAGCAGTAGTAGGGGGTGGCAGCAGTAGTGGGGGGGTGGCAGCTGTAGTGGGGGGGGGTGGCAGCAATATTGGGGGGGAGGCAGCAGTAGTGGGGGGGGGGTGGCAGCAGTAGTAGGGGGGGAGGCAGCAGTAGTGGGGGGAAGGCAGCAGAAGTGGGGGGAAGGCAGCAGTAGTGGGGGGGAAGGCAGCAGTAGTGGGGGGAAGGCAGTAGTGGGGGGGGTGTGGCAGCAGTAGTGTGGGGGTGGCAGCAGTAGTGGGGGGAAGGCAGCAGTAGTGGGGGGAATGCAGGAGTGGGGGGAAGGCAGTAGTGGGGGGAAGGCAGCAGTAGTGGGAGGGGGTGGCAGCAGTAGTGGGGGGGGAAGGCAGCAGTAGTGGGGGGAAGGCAGCAGTAGTGGGGGGAAGGCAGCAGTAGTGGAGGGAAGGCAGCAGTAGTGGGGGGAAGGCAGCAGTAGTGGGGGGAAGGCAGTAGTTGGGGGAAGGCAGCAGTAGTAGGGGGAAGGCAGCAGTAGTGGGGGGTGGCAGCAGTAGTGGGGGGGTGGCAGCTGTAGTGGGGGGGGGGTGGCAGCAATATTGGGGGGGAGGCAGCAGTAGTGGGGGGGGTGGCAGCAGTAGTAGGGGGGGAGGCAGCAGTAGTGGGGGGAAGGCAGCAGAAGTGGGGGGAAGGCAGCAGTAGTGGGGGGAAGGCAGCAGTAGTGGGGGGAAGGCAGTAATGGGGGGGGGTGTGGCAGCAGTAGTGGGGGGAAGGCAGCAGTAGTGGGGGGAATGCAGCAGGAGTGGGGGGAAGGCAGTAGTGGGGGGAAGGCAGCAGTAGTGGGGGGAAGGCAGTAGTTGGGGGAAGGCAGCAGTAGTAGGGGGAAGGCAGCAGTAGTGGGGGGTGGCAGCAGTAGTGGGGGGGTGGCAGCTGTAGTGGGGGGGTGGCAGCAATATTGGGGGGGAGGCAGCAGTAGTGGGGGGGGGGGGGTGGCAGCAGTAGTAGGGGGGGAGGCAGCAGTAGTGGGGGGAAGGCAGCAGAAGTGGGGGGAAGGCAGCAGTAGTGGGGGGGAAGGCAGCAGTAGTGGGGGGAAGGCAGTAGTGGGGGGGGTGTGGCAGCAGTAGTGTGGGGGTGGCAGCAGTAGTGGGGGGAAGGCAGCAGTAGTGGGGGGAATGCAGCAGGAGTGGGGGGAAGGCAGTAGTGGGGGGAAGGCAGCAGTAGTGGGAGGGGGTGGCAGCAGTAGTGGGGGGGGGGGGAAGGCAGCAGTAGTGGGGGGAAGGCAGCAGTAGTGGGGGAAGGCAGTAGTGGGGGGGGGTGTGGCAGCAGTAGTGTGGGGGTGGCAGCAGTAGTGGGGGGAAGGCAGCAGTAGTGGGGGGAATGCAGCAGGAGTGGGGGGAAGGCAGTAGTGGGGGGAAGGCAGCAGTAGTGGGAGGGGGTGGCAGCAGTAGTGGGGGGGGGAAGGCAGCAGTAGTGGGGGGAAGGCAGCAGTAGTGGGGGGAAGGCAGCAGTAGTGGAGGGAAGGCAGCAGTAGTGGGGGGAAGGCAGCAGTAGTGGGGGGAAGGCAGCAGTAGTGGGGGGGAGGCAGCAGTAGTGGGGGGGTGGCTGCAGTAGTGGGGGGGGTGGCAGCAGTAGTGGGGGGAAGGCAGCAGTAGTGGGGGGAAGGCAGCAGTAGTGGGGGGGAGGCAGCAGTAGTGGGGGGGTGGCTGCAGTAGTGGGGGGGGTGGCAGCAGTAGTGGGGGGAAGGCAGCAGTAGTGGAGGGGTGGCAGCAGTAGTGGGGGGGTGGCAGCAGTAGTGGGGGGGTGGCAGCAGTAGTAGTGGGGGAAGGCAGCAGTAGTGGGGGGAAGGCAGCAGTAGTAGGGGGAAGGCAGTAGTGGGGGGAAGGCAGCAGTAGTGGGGGGAAGGCAGTAGTTGGGGGAAGGCAGCAGTAGTAGGGGGAAGGCAGCAGTAGTGGGGGGTGGCAGCAGTAGTGGGGGGGTGGCAGCTGTAGTGGGGGGGGGGGGGTGGCAGCAGTATTGGGGGGGAGGCAGCAGTAGTGGTGGGGGGGAAGTGGCAGCAGTAGTAGGGGGGAGGCAGCAGTAGTGGGGGAAGGCAGCAGAAGTGGGGGGAAGGCAGTAGTAGTGGGTGGAAGGCAGCAGTAGTGGGGGGAAAGCAGCAGTAGTGGGGGGAAGGCAGTAGTGGGGGGAAGGCAGTAGTGGGGGGAAGGCAGCAGTAGTGGGAGGAAGGCAGCAGTAGAGGGGGGGGGAAGGCAGCAGTAGGGGGGGGAAGGCAGCAGTATTGGGGGAAGGCAGCAGTAGTGGGGGGAAGGCAGCAGTAATGGGGGGAAAGCAGCAGTAGTGGGGGGAAAGCAGCAGTATTGGGGGAAGGCAGCAGTAGTGGGGGGAAGGCAGCAGTAGTGGGGGGAAGGCAGCAGTAGTGGGAGGAAGGCAGCAGTAGAGGGGGGGGGAAGGCAGCAGTAGTGGGGGGGAAGGCAGGAGTATTGGGGGAAGGCAGCAGTAGTGGGGGGAAGGCAGTAGTTGGGGGAAGGCAGCAGTAGTAGGGGGAAGGCAGCAGTAGTGGGGGGTGGCAGCAGTAGTGGGGGGGTGGCAGCTGTAGTGGGGGGGGTGACAGCAGTATTGGGGGGGAGGCAGCAGTAGTGGGGGGGGCAGCAGTAGTAGGGGGGGGAGGCAGCAGTAGTGGGGGGAAGGCAGCAGAAGTGGGGGGAAGGCAGCAGTAGTGGGGGGAAGGCAGTAGTGGGGGGGGTGTGGCAGCAGTAGTGTGGGGGTGGCAGCAGTAGTGGGGGGAAGGCAGCAGTAGTGGGGGGAATGCAGCAGGAGTGGGGGGAAGGCAGTAGTGGGGGGAAGGCAGCAGTAGTGGGAGGGGGTGGCAGCAGTAGTGGGGGGGAAGGCAGCAGTAGTGGGGGCAAGGCAGCAGTAGTGGGGGGAAGGCAGCAGTAGTGGGGGGAAGGCAGCAGTAGTGGAGGGAAGGCAGCAGTAGTGGGGGGAAGGCAGCAGTAGTGGGGGGAAGGCAGCAGTAGTGGGGGGGAGGCAGCAGTAGTGGGGGGGTGGCTGCAGTAGTGGGGGGGGTGGCAGCAGTAGTGGGGGGAAGGCAGCAGTAGTGGAGGGGTGGCAGCAGTAGTGGGGGGGTGGCAGCAGTAGTGGGGGGGTGGCAGCAGTAGTAGTGGGGGAAGGCAGCAGTAGTGGGGGGGAAGGCAGCAGTAGTGGGGGGAAGGCAGTAGTGGGGGGAAGGCAGCAGTAGTGGGAGGAAGGCAGCAGTAGAGGGGGGGGGAAGGCAGCAGTAGTGGGGGGGAAGGCAGCAGTATTGGGGGAAGGCAGCAGTAGTGGGGGGAAGGCAACAGTAGTGGGGGGAAGGCAGCAGTAGTGGGGGGAAGGCAGCAGTAGTGGGGGGAAGGCAGCAGTAGTGGGAGGAAGGCAGCAGTAGTGGGGGGAAAGCAGCAGTAGTGGGGGGAAAGCAGCAATAGTGGGGGGGTGGCAGCAGTAGTAGGGGGGGAAGGCAGCAGTAGTGGGGGGAAGGCGGCAGTATTGGGAGGGGGTGGCAGTAGTGGGGGGAAGGCAGCAGTAGTGGGGTGTGTGGCAGCAGTACTGGGGGGTTGGCAGCACTAGTGGGGGGAAGGCAGCAGTAGTGGGGGGAAGGCAGCAGTAGTGGGGGGGAAGGCAGCAGTAGTGGGGTGAAGGCAGCAGTAGTGGGAGGAAGACAGCAGTAGTGGGGGGAAGGCAGCAGTAGTGGGGGGAAGGCAGCAGTAGTGGGGGTAAGGCAACAGTAGTTGGGGGAAGGCAGCAGTAGTGGGGTGTGCGGCAGCAGTACTGGGGGGTTGGCAGCACTAGTGGGGGGAAGGCAGCAGTAGTGGGGGGAAGGCAGCAGTAGTGGGGGGGAAGGCAGCAGTAGTGGGGTGAAGGCAGCAGTAGTGGGAGGAAGACAGCAGTAGTGGGGGGAAGGCAGCAGTAGTGGGGGGAAGGCAGCAGTAGTGGGGGTAAGGCAGCAGTAGTGGGGGGAAGGCAGCAGTAGTGGGAGGAAGGCAGCAGTAGTGGGGTGAAGGCAGCAGTAGTGGGGGGAAGGCAGCAGTAGTGGGGGGTGGCAGCAGTAGTGGGGGGGGGGGGTGGCAGCAGTAGTGGGGGAAGGCAGCAGTAGTGGGGGGGGGGGGGTGGCAGCAGTAGTGGAGGGAAGGCAGCAGTAGTAGGAAAAAAGCAGCAGTAGTGGGGGGAAGGCAGTAGTTGGGGGAAGGCAGCAGTAGTGGGGGGAAGGCAGCAGTAGTGGGGGGGAAGGCAGCAGTAGTGGGGGGAAGGCAGTAGTGGGGGGGGTGTGGCAGCAGTAGTGTGGGGGTGGCAGCAGTAGTGGGGGGAAGGCAGCAGTAGTGGGGGGAATGCAGCAGGAGTGGGGGGAAGGCAGTAGTGGGGGGAAGGCAGCAGTAGTGGGAGGGGGTGGCAGAAGTAGTGGGGGGGGAAGGCAGCAGTAGTGGGGGCAAGGCAGCAGTAGTGGGGGGAAGGCAGCAGTAGTGGGGGGAAGGCAGCAGTAGTGGAGGGAAGGCAGCAGTAGTGGGGGGAAGGCAGCAGTAGTTGGGGGGAGGCAGCAGTAGTGGGGGGTGGCTGCAGTAGTGGGGGGAAGGCAGCAGTAGTGGGGGGGTGGCAGCAGTAGTGGGGGAAGGCAGCAGTAGTGGAGGGGTGGCAGCAGTAGTGGGGGGGTGGCAGCAGTAGTGGGGGGTGGCAGCAGTAGTAGTGGGGGAAGGCAGCAGTAGTGGGGGGAAGGCAGCAGTAGTAGGGGGAAGGCAGTAGTGGGGGGAAGGCAGCAGTAGTGGGGGGAAGGCAGTAGTTGGGGGATGGCAGCAGTAGTAGGGGGAAGGCAGCAGTAGTGGGGGGTGGCAGCAGTAGTGGGGGGGTGGCAGCTGTAGTGGGGGGGGGTGGCAGCAATATTGGGGGGGAGGCAGCAGTAGTGGGGGGGGGGGGTGGCAGCAGTAGTAGGGGGGGAGGCAGCAGTAGTGGGGGGAAGGCAGCAGAAGTGGGGGGAAGGCAGCAGTAGTGGGGGGGAAGGCAGCAGTAGTGGGGGGAAGGCAGTAATGGGGGGGGTGTGGCAGCAGTAGTGGGGGGAAGGCAGCAATAGTGGGGGGAATGCAGCAGGAGTGGGGGGAAGGCAGTAGTGGGGGGAAGGCAGCAGTAGTGGGAGGGGGTGGCAGCAGTAGTGGGGGGGGGGGAAGGCAGCAGTAGTGGGGGCAAGGCAGCAGTAGTGGGGGGAAGGCAGCAGTAGTGGGGGGAAGGCAGGAGTAGTGGGGGGAAGGCAGCAGTAGTGGGGGGAAGGCAGCAGTAGTGGGGGGAAGGCAGCAGTAGTGGGGGGAAGGCAGCAGTAGTGGAGGGAAGGCAGCAGTAGTGGGGGGAAGGCAGCAGTAGTGGGGGGGAGGCAGCAGTAGTGGGGGGGTGGCTGCAGTAGTGGGGGGAAGGCAGCAGTAGTGGGGGGGTGGGTGGCAGCAGTAGTGGGGGGAAGGCAGCAGTAGTAGTGGGGGAAGGCAGCAGTAGTGGGGGGAAGGCAGCAGTAGTAGGGGGAAGGCAGTAATGGGGGGAAGGCAGCAGTAGTGGGGGGAAGGCAGTAGTTGGGGGAAGGCAGCAGTAGTAGGGGGTGGCAGCAGTAGTGGGGGGGTGGCAGCTGTAGTGGGGGGGGGTGGCAGCAATATTGGGGGGGAGGCAGCAGTAGTGGGGGGGGTGTGGCAGCAGTAGTAGGGGGGGAGGCAGCAGTAGTGGGGGGAAGGCAGCAGAAGTGGGGGGAAGGCAGCAGTAGTGGGGGGGAAGGCAGCAGTAGTGGGGGGAAGGCAGTAGTGGGGGGGGTGTGGCAGCAGTAGTGTGGGGGTGGCAGCAGTAGTGGGGGGAAGGCAGCAGTAGTGGGGGGAATGCAGCAGGAGTGGGGGGAAGGCAGTAGTGGGGGGAAGGCAGCAGTAGTGGGAGGGGGTGGCAGCAGTAGTGGGGGGGGGAAGGCAGCAGTAGTGGGAGGAAGGCAGCAGTAGTGGGGGGAAGGCAGCAGTAGTGGAGGGAAGGCAGCAGTAGTGGGGGGGAAGGCAGCAGTAGTGGGGGGAAGGCAGCAGTAGTGGGGGGGAGGCAGCAGTAGTGGGGGGGTGGCTGCAGTAGTAGGGGGGGGTGGCAGCAGTAGTGGGGGGAAGGCAGCAGTAGTGGAGGGGTGGCAGCAGTAGTGGGGGGTGGCAGCAGTAGTGGGGGGGTGGCAGCAGTAGTAGTGGGGGAAGGCAGCAGTAGTGGGGGGAAGGCAGCAGTAGTAGGGGGAAGGCAGTAGTGGGGGGAAGGCAGCAGTAGTGGGGGGAAGGCAGTAGTTGGGGGAAGGCAGCAGTAGTAGGGGGGAAGGCAGCAGTAGTGGGGGGTGGCAGCAGTAGTGGGGGGGTGGCAGCTGTAGTGGGGGGGGTGGCAGCAATATTGGGGGGGAGGCAGCAGTAGTGGGGGGGGGTGGCAGCAGTAGTAGGGGGGGAGGCAGCAGTAGTGGGGGCAAGGCAGCAGAAGTGGGGGGAAGGCAGCAGTAGTGGGGGGAAGGCAGCAGTAGTGGGGGGAAGGCAGTAATGGGGGGGTGTGGCAGCAGTAGTGGGGGAAGGCAGCAGTAGTGGGGGGAATGCAGCAGGAGTGGGGGGAAGGCAGTAGTGGGGGGAAGGCAGCAGTAGTGGGGGGAAGGCAGTAGTTGGGGGAAGGCAGCAGTAGTAGGGGGAAGGCAGCAGTAGTGGGGGGTGGCAGCAGTAGTGGGGGGGTGGCAGCTGTAGTGGGGGGGTGGCAGCAATATTGGGGGGGAGGCAGCAGTAGTGGGGGGGGGGGGTGGCAGCAGTAGTAGGGGGGGAGGCAGCAGTAGTGGGGGGAAGGCAGCAGAAGTGGGGGGAAGGCAGCAGTAGTGGGGGGAAGGCAGTAGTGGGGGGGGGGTGTGGCAGCAGTAGTGTGGGGGTGGCAGCAGTAGTGGGGGGAAGGCAGCAGTAGTGGGGGGAATGCAGCAGGAGTGGGGGGAAGGCAGTAGTGGGGGGAAGGCAGCAGTAGTGGGAGGGGGTGGCAGCAGTAGTGGGGGGGGGGAAGGCAGCAGTAGTGGGGGGAAGGCAGCAGTAGTGGGGGAAAGGCAGTAGTGGGGGGGGTGTGGCAGCAGTAGTGTGGGGGTGGCAGCAGTAGTGGGGGGAAGGCAGCAGTAGTGGGGGGAATGCAGCAGGAGTGGGGGGAAGGCAGTAGTGGGGGGAAGGCAGCAGTAGTGGGAGGGGGTGGCAGCAGTAGTGGGGGGGGGGGAGGCAGCAGTAGTGGGGGGAAGGCAGCAGTAGTGGGGGGAAGGCAGCAGTAGTGGAGGGAAGGCAGCAGTAGTGGGGGGAAGGCAGCAGTAGTGGGGGGAAGGCAGCAGTAGTGGGGGGGAGGCAGCAGTAGTGGGGGGGTGGCTGCAGTAGTGGGGGGGTGGCAGCAGTAGTGGGGGGAAGGCAGCAGTAGTGGAGGGGTGGCAGCAGTAGTGGGGGGGTGGCAGCAGTAGTGGGGGGGTGGCAGCAGTAGTAGTGGGGGAAGGCAGCAGTAGTGGGGGGAAGGCAGCAGTAGTAGGGGGAAGGCAGTAGTGGGGGGAAGGCAGCAGTAGTGGGGGGAAGGCAGTAGTTGGGGGAAGGCAGCAGTAGTAGGGGGAAGGCAGCAGTAGTGGGGGGTGGCAGCAGTAGTGGGGGGGTGGCAGCTGTAGTGGGGGGGGGGTGGCAGCAGTATTGGGGGGGAGGCAGCAGTAGTGGTGGGGGGGAAGTGGCAGCAGTAGTAGGGGGGAGGCAGCAGTAGTGGGGGGAAGGCAGCAGAAGTGGGGGGAAGGCAGCAGTAGTGGGTGGAAGGCAGCAGTAGTGGGGGGAAAGCAGCAGTAGTGGGGGGAAGGCAGTAGTGGGGGGAAGGCAGTAGTGGGGGGAAGGCAGCAGTAGTGGGAGGAAGGCAGCAGTAGAGGGGGGGGGGGAAGGCAGCAGTAGGGGGGGGAAGGCAGCAGTATTGGGGGAAGGCAGCAGTAGTGGGGGGAAGGCAGCAGTATTGGGGGGAAGGCAGCAGTAGTGGGGGGAAGGCAGCAGTAGTGGGGGGAAAGCAGCAGTAGTGGGGGGAAAGCAGCAGTATTGGGGGAAGGCAGCAGTAGTGGGGGGAAGGCAGCAGTAGTGGGGGGAAGGCAGCAGTAGTGGGAGGAAGGCAGCAGTAGAGGGGGGGGAAGGCAGCAGTAGTGGGGGGGAAGGCAGGAGTATTGGGGGAAGGCAGCAGTAGTGGAGGGAAGGCAGTAGTTGGGGGAAGGCAGCAGTAGTAGGGGGAAGGCAGCAGTAGTGGGGGGTGGCAGCAGTAGTGGGGGGGTGGCAGCTGTAGTGGGGGGGGTGACAGCAGTATTGGGGGGGAGGCAGCAGTAGTGGGGGGGGCAGCAGTAGTAGGGGGGGGAGGCAGCAGTAGTGGGGGGAAGGCAGCAGAAGTGGGGGGAAGGCAGCAGTAGTGGGGGGAAGGCAGTAGTGGGGGGGTGTGGCAGCAGTAGTGTGGGGGTGGCAGCAGTAGTGGGGGGAAGGCAGCAGTAGTGGGGGGAATGCAGCAGGAGTGGAAAGAAGGCAGTAGTGGGGGGAAGGCAGCAGTAGTGGGAGGGGGTGGCAGCAGTAGTGGGGGGGGAAGGCAGCAGTAGTGGGGGCAAGGCAGCAGTAGTGGGGGGAAGGCAGCAGTAGTGGGGGGAAGGCAGCAGTAGTGGAGGGAAGGCAGCAGTAGTGGGGGGAAGGCAGCAGTAGTGGGGGGAAGGCAGCAGTAGTGGGGGGGAGGCAGCAGTAGTGGGGGGGGTGGCTGCAGTAGTGGGGGGGTGGCAGCAGTAGTGGGGGGAAGGCAGCAGTAGTGGAGGGGTGGCAGCAGTAGTGGGGGGGTGGCAGCAGTAGTGGGGGGGTGGCAGCAGTAGTAGTGGGGGAAGGCAGCAGTAGTGGGGGGGAAGGCAGCAGTAGTGGGGGGAAGGCAGTAGTGGGGGGAAGGCAGCAGTAGTGGGAGGAAGGCAGCAGTAGAGGGGGGGGGGAAGGCAGCAGTAGTGGGGGGAAGGCAGCAGTATTGGGGGAAGGCAGCAGTAGTGGGGGGAAGGCAGCAGTAGTGGGGGGAAGGCAGCAGTAGTGGGGGGAAGGCAGCAGTAGTGGGGGGAAGGCAGCAGTAGTGGGAGGAAGGCAGCAGTAGTGGGGGGAAAGCAGCAGTAGTGGGGGGAAAGCAGCAATAGTGGGGGGGTGGCAGCAGTAGTAGGGGGAAGGCAGTAATGGGGGGGGTGTGGCAGCAGTAGTGGGGGGAAGGCAGCAGTAGTGGGGGGAATGCAGCAGGAGTGGGGGGAAGGCAGTAGTGGGGGGAAGGCAGCAGTAGTGGGAGGGGGTGGCAGCAGTAGTGGGGGGGGGGGAAGGCAGCAGTAGTGGGGGCAAGGCAGCAGTAGTGGGGGGAAGGCAGCAGTAGTGGGGGGAAGGCAGCAGTAGTGGAGGGAAGGCAGGAGTAGTGGGGGGAAGGCAGCAGTAGTGGGGGGAAGGCAGCAGTAGTGGGGGGAAGGCAGCAGTAGTGGAGGGAAGGCAGCAGTAGTGGGGGGAAGGCAGCAGTAGTGGGGGGGAGGCAGCAGTAGTGGGGGGGTGGCTGCAGTAGTGGGGGGAAGGCAGCAGTAGTGGGGGGGTGGGTGGCAGCAGTAGTGGGGGGAAGGCAGCAGTAGTAGTGGGGGAAGGCAGCAGTAGTGGGGGGGAAGGCAGCAGTAGTGGGGGGAAGGCAGTAGTGGGGGGAAGGCAGCAGTAGTGGGAGGAAGGCAGCAGTAGAGGGGGGGGGAAGGCAGCAGTAGTGGGGGGAAGGCAGCAGTATTGGGGGAAGGCAGCAGTAGTGGGGGGAAGGCAACAGTAGTGGGGGGAAGGCAGCAGTAGTGGGGGGAAGGCAGCAGTAGTGGGGGGAAGCAGCAGTAGTGGGAGGAAGGCAGCAGTAGTGGGGGGAAAGCAGCAGTAGTGGGGGGAAAGCAGCAATAGTGGGGGGGGTGGCAGCAGTAGTAGGGGGGGAAGGCAGCAGTAGTGGGGGGAAGGCGGCAGTATTGGGAGGGGGTGGCAGTAGTGGGGGGAAGGCAGCAGTAGTGGGGTGTGTGGCAGCAGTACTGGGGGGTTGGCAGCACTAGTGGGGGGAAGGCAGCAGTAGTGGGGGGAAGGCAGCAGTAGTGGGGGGGAAGGCAGCAGTAGTGGGGTGAAGGCAGCAGTAGTGGGAGGAAGACAGCAGTAGTGGGGGGAAGGCAGCAGTAGTGGGGGGAAGGCAGCAGTAGTGGGGGTAAGGCAACAGTAGTTGGGGGAAGGCAGCAGTAGTGGGGTGTGCGGCAGCAGTACTGGGGGGTTGGCAGCACTAGTGGGGGGAAGGCAGCAGTAGTGGGGGGAAGGCAGCAGTAGTGGGGGGGAAGGCAGCAGTAGTGGGGTGAAGGCAGCAGTAGTGGGAGGAAGACAGCAGTAGTGGGGGAAGGCAGCAGTAGTGGGGGGAAGGCAGCAGTAGTGGGGGTAAGGCAGCAGTAGTGGGGGGAAGGCAGCAGTAGTGGGAGGAAGGCAGCAGTAGTGGGGTGAAGGCAGCAGTAGTGGGGGGAAGGCAGCAGTAGTGGGGGGTGGCAGCAGTAGTGGGGGGGGGGGTGGCAGCAGTAGTGGGGGAAGGCAGCAGTAGTGGGGGGGGGGGGGGTGGCAGCAGTAGTGGAGGGAAGGCAGCAGTAGTAGGAAAAAAGCAGCAGTAGTGGGGGGAAGGCAGTAGTTGGGGGAAGGCAGCAGTAGTGGGGGGAAGGCAGCAGTAGTGGGGGGGAAGGCAGCAGTAGTGGGGGGAAGGCAGTAGTGGGGGGGGTGTGGCAGCAGTAGTGTGGGGGTGGCAGCAGTAGTGGGGGGAAGGCAGCAGTAGTGGGGGGAATGCAGCAGGAGTGGGGGGAAGGCAGTAGTGGGGGGAAGGCAGCAGTAGTGGGAGGGGGTGGCAGAAGTAGTGGGGGGGGAAGGCAGCAGTAGTGGGGGCAAGGCAGCAGTAGTGGGGGGAAGGCAGCAGTAGTGGGGGGAAGGCAGCAGTAGTGGAGGGAAGGCAGCAGTAGTGGGGGGAAGGCAGCAGTAGTTGGGGGGAGGCAGCAGTAGTGGGGGGTGGCTGCAGTAGTGGGGGGAAGGCAGCAGTAGTGGGGGGGTGGCAGCAGTAGTGGGGGAAGGCAGCAGTAGTGGAGGGGTGGCAGCAGTAGTGGGGGGGTGGCAGCAGTAGTGGGGGGTGGCAGCAGTAGTAGTGGGGGAAGGCAGCAGTAGTGGGGGGAAGGCAGCAGTAGTAGGGGGAAGGCAGTAGTGGGGGGAAGGCAGCAGTAGTGGGGGGAAGGCAGTAGTTGGGGGATGGCAGCAGTAGTAGGGGGAAGGCAGCAGTAGTGGGGGGTGGCAGCAGTAGTGGGGGGGTGGCAGCTGTAGTGGGGGGGGGTGGCAGCAATATTGGGGGGGAGGCAGCAGTAGTGGGGGGGGGGGGTGGCAGCAGTAGTAGGGGGGGAGGCAGCAGTAGTGGGGGGAAGGCAGCAGAAGTGGGGGGAAGGCAGCAGTAGTGGGGGGGAAGGCAGCAGTAGTGGGGGGAAGGCAGTAATGGGGGGGGTGTGGCAGCAGTAGTGGGGGGAAGGCAGCAATAGTGGGGGGAATGCAGCAGGAGTGGGGGGAAGGCAGTAGTGGGGGGAAGGCAGCAGTAGTGGGAGGGGGTGGCAGCAGTAGTGGGGGGGGGGGAAGGCAGCAGTAGTGGGGGCAAGGCAGCAGTAGTGGGGGGAAGGCAGCAGTAGTGGGGGGAAGGCAGCAGTAGTGGAGGGAAGGCAGGAGTAGTGGGGGGAAGGCAGCAGTAGTGGGGGGAAGGCAGCAGTAGTGGGGGGAAGGCAGCAGTAGTGGAGGGAAGGCAGCAGTAGTGGGGGGAAGGCAGCAGTAGTGGGGGGGAGGCAGCAGTAGTGGGGGGGTGGCTGCAGTAGTGGGGGGAAGGCAGCAGTAGTGGGGGGGTGGGTGGCAGCAGTAGTGGGGGGAAGGCAGCAGTAGTAGTGGGGGAAGGCAGCAGTAGTGGGGGGAAGGCAGCAGTAGTAGGGGGAAGGCAGTAATGGGGGGAAGGCAGCAGTAGTGGGGGGAAGGCAGTAGTTGGGGGAAGGCAGCAGTAGTAGGGGGTGGCAGCAGTAGTGGGGGGGTGGCAGCTGTAGTGGGGGGGGGTGGCAGCAATATTGGGGGGGAGGCAGCAGTAGTGGGGGGGTGTGGCAGCAGTAGTAGGGGGGGAGGCAGCAGTAGTGGGGGGAAGGCAGCAGAAGTGGGGGGAAGGCAGCAGTAGTGGGGGGGAAGGCAGCAGTAGTGGGGGGAAGGCAGTAGTGGGGGGGGTGTGGCAGCAGTAGTGTGGGGGTGGCAGCAGTAGTGGGGGGAAGGCAGCAGTAGTGGGGGGAATGCAGCAGGAGTGGGGGGAAGGCAGTAGTGGGGGGAAGGCAGCAGTAGTGGGAGGGGGTGGCAGCAGTAGTGGGGGGGGGAAGGCAGCAGTAGTGGGAGGAAGGCAGCAGTAGTGGGGGGAAGGCAGCAGTAGTGGAGGGAAGGCAGCAGTAGTGGGGGGGAAGGCAGCAGTAGTGGGGGGAAGGCAGCAGTAGTGGGGGGAGGCAGCAGTAGTGGGGGGGTGGCTGCAGTAGTAGGGGGGGGTGGCAGCAGTAGTGGGGGGAAGGCAGCAGTAGTGGAGGGGTGGCAGCAGTAGTGGGGGGTGGCAGCAGTAGTGGGGGGGTGGCAGCAGTAGTAGTGGGGGAAGGCAGCAGTAGTGGGGGGGAAGGCAGCAGTAGTAGGGGGAAGGCAGTAGTGGGGGGAGTAGTGGGGGGAAGGCAGTAGTTGGGGGAAGGCAGCAGTAGTAGGGGGAAGGCAGCAGTAGTGGGGGGTGGCAGCAGTAGTGGGGGGGTGGCAGCTGTAGTGGGGGGGGGTGGCAGCAATATTGGGGGGGAGGCAGCAGTAGTGGGGGGGGGTGGCAGCAGTAGTAGGGGGGGAGGCAGCAGTAGTGGGGGCAAGGCAGCAGAAGTGGGGGGAAGGCAGCAGTAGTGGGGGGAAGGCAGCAGTAGTGGGGGGAAGGCAGTAATGGGGGGGGTGTGGCAGCAGTAGTGGGGGGAAGGCAGCAGTAGTGGGGGGAATGCAGCAGGAGTGGGGGGAAGGCAGTAGTGGGGGGAAGGCAGCAGTAGTGGGGGGGAAGGCAGTAGTTGGGGGAAGGCAGCAGTAGTAGGGGGAAGGCAGCAGTAGTGGGGGGTGGCAGCAGTAGTGGGGGGGTGGCAGCTGTAGTGGGGGGGTGGCAGCAATATTGGGGGGGAGGCAGCAGTAGTGGGGGGGGGGGGTGGCAGCAGTAGTAGGGGGGGAGGCAGCAGTAGTGGGGGGAAGGCAGCAGAAGTGGGGGGGAAGGCAGCAGTAGTGGGGGGAAGGCAGTAGTGGGGGGGGGGTGTGGCAGCAGTAGTGTGGGGGTGGCAGCAGTAGTGGGGGGAAGGCAGCAGTAGTGGGGGGAATGCAGCAGGAGTGGGGGGAAGGCAGTAGTGGGGGAAGGCAGCAGTAGTGGGAGGGGGTGGCAGCAGTAGTGGGGGGGGGGAAGGCAGCAGTAGTGGGGGGAAGGCAGCAGTAGTGGGGGAAAGGCAGTAGTGGGGGGGGTGTGGCAGCAGTAGTGTGGGGGTGGCAGCAGTAGTGGGGGGAAGGCAGCAGTAGTGGGGGGAATGCAGCAGGAGTGGGGGGAAGGCAGTAGTGGGGGGAAGGCAGCAGTAGTGGGAGGGGGTGGCAGCAGTAGTGGGGGGGGGGGAGGCAGCAGTAGTGGGGGGAAGGCAGCAGTAGTGGGGGGAAGGCAGCAGTAGTGGAGGGAAGGCAGCAGTAGTGGGGGGAAGGCAGCAGTAGTGGGGGGAAGGCAGCAGTAGTGGGGGGGAGGCAGCAGTAGTGGGGGGGTGGCTGCAGTAGTGGGGGGGTGGCAGCAGTAGTGGGGGGAAGGCAGCAGTAGTGGAGGGGTGGCAGCAGTAGTGGGGGGTGGCAGCAGTAGTGGGGGGGTGGCAGCAGTAGTAGTGGGGGAAGGCAGCAGTAGTGGGGGGAAGGCAGCAGTAGTAGGGGGAAGGCAGTAGTGGGGGGAAGGCAGCAGTAGTGGGGGGAAGGCAGTAGTTGGGGGAAGGCAGCAGTAGTAGGGGGAAGGCAGCAGTAGTGGGGGGTGGCAGCAGTAGTGGGGGGTGGCAGCTGTAGTGGGGGGGGGGTGGCAGCAGTATTGGGGGGAGGCAGCAGTAGTGGTGGGGGGGAAGTGGCAGCAGTAGTAGGGGGGAGGCAGCAGTAGTGGGGGGAAGGCAGCAGAAGTGGGGGGAAGGCAGCAGTAGTGGGTGGAAGGCAGCAGTAGTGGGGGGAAAGCAGCAGTAGTGGGGGGAAGGCAGTAGTGGGGGGGAAGGCAGTAGTGGGGGGAAGGCAGCAGTAGTGGGAGGAAGGCAGCAGTAGAGGGGGGGGGGGGAAGGCAGCAGTAGGGGGGGGAAGGCAGCAGTATTGGGGGAAGGCAGCAGTAGTGGGGGGAAGGCAGCAGTATTGGGGGGAAGGCAGCAGTAGTGGGGGGAAGGCAGCAGTAGTGGGGGGAAAGCAGCAGTAGTGGGGGGAAAGCAGCAGTATTGGGGGAAGGCAGCAGTAGTGGGGGGAAGGCAGCAGTAGTGGGGGGAAGGCAGCAGTAGTGGGAGGAAGGCAGCAGTAGAGGGGGGGGGAAGGCAGCAGTAGTGGGGGGGAAGGCAGGAGTATTGGGGGAAGGCAGCAGTAGTGGAGGGAAGGCAGTAGTTGGGGGAAGGCAGCAGTAGTAGGGGGAAGGCAGCAGTAGTGGGGGGTGGCAGCAGTAGTGGGGGGGTGGCAGCTGTAGTGGGGGGGGGTGACAGCAGTATTGGGGGGGAGGCAGCAGTAGTGGGGGGGGCAGCAGTAGTAGGGGGGGGAGGCAGCAGTAGTGGGGGGAAGGCAGCAGAAGTGGGGGGAAGGCAGCAGTAGTGGGGGGAAGGCAGTAGTGGGGGGGTGTGGCAGCAGTAGTGTGGGGGTGGCAGCAGTAGTGGGGGGAAGGCAGCAGTAGTGGGGGGAATGCAGCAGGAGTGGAAAGAAGGCAGTAGTGGGGGGAAGGCAGCAGTAGTGGGAGGGGGTGGCAGCAGTAGTGGGGGGGGAAGGCAGCAGTAGTGGGGGCAAGGCAGCAGTAGTGGGGGGAAGGCAGCAGTAGTGGGGGGAAGGCAGCAGTAGTGGAGGGAAGGCAGCAGTAGTGGGGGGAAGGCAGCAGTAGTGGGGGGAAGGCAGCAGTAGTGGGGGGGAGGCAGCAGTAGTGGGGGGGTGGCTGCAGTAGTGGGGGGGTGGCAGCAGTAGTGGGGGGAAGGCAGCAGTAGTGGAGGGGTGGCAGCAGTAGTGGGGGGTGGCAGCAGTAGTGGGGGGGTGGCAGCAGTAGTAGTGGGGGAAGGCAGCAGTAGTGGGGGGGAAGGCAGCAGTAGTGGGGGGAAGGCAGTAGTGGGGGGAAGGCAGCAGTAGTGGGAGGAAGGCAGCAGTAGAGGGGGGGGGGGAAGGCAGCAGTAGTGGGGGGGAAGGCAGCAGTATTGGGGGAAGGCAGCAGTAGTGGGGGGAAGGCAGCAGTAGTGGGGGGAAGGCAGCAGTAGTGGGGGGAAGGCAGCAGTAGTGGGGGGAAGGCAGCAGTAGTGGGAGGAAGGCAGCAGTAGTGGGGGGAAAGCAGCAGTAGTGGGGGGAAAGCAGCAATAGTGGGGGGGTGGCAGCAGTAGTAGGGGGAAGGCAGTAATGGGGGGGGTGTGGCAGCAGTAGTGGGGGGAAGGCAGCAGTAGTGGGGGGAATGCAGCAGGAGTGGGGGGGAAGGCAGTAGTGGGGGAAGGCAGCAGTAGTGGGAGGGGGTGGCAGCAGTAGTGGGGGGGGGGGAAGGCAGCAGTAGTGGGGGCAAGGCAGCAGTAGTGGGGGGAAGGCAGCAGTAGTGGGGGGAAGGCAGCAGTAGTGGAGGGAAGGCAGGAGTAGTGGGGGGAAGGCAGCAGTAGTGGGGGGAAGGCAGCAGTAGTGGGGGGAAGGCAGCAGTAGTGGAGGGAAGGCAGCAGTAGTGGGGGGAAGGCAGCAGTAGTGGGGGGGAGGCAGCAGTAGTGGGGGGGTGGCTGCAGTAGTGGGGGGAAGGCAGCAGTAGTGGGGGGGTGGGTGGCAGCAGTAGTGGGGGGAAGGCAGCAGTAGTAGTGGGGGAAGGCAGCAGTAGTGGGGGGAAGGCAGCAGTAGTAGGGGGAAGGCAGTAGTGGGGGGAAGGCAGCAGTAGTGGGGGGAAGGCAGTAGTTGGGGGAAGGCAGCAGTAGTAGGGGGTGGCAGCAGTAGTGGGGGGTGGCAGCTGTAGTGGGGGGGGGTGGCAGCAATATTGGGGGGGAGGCAGCAGTAGTGGGGGGGTGTGGCAGCAGTAGTAGGGGGGGAGGCAGCAGTAGTGGGGGGAAGGCAGCAGAAGTGGGGGGAAGGCAGCAGTAGTGGGGGGGGAAGGCAGCAGTAGTGGGGGGAAGGCAGTAGTGGGGGGGTGTGGCAGCAGTAGTGTGGGGGTGGCAGCAGTAGTGGGGGGAAGGCAGCAGTAGTGGGGGGAATGCAGCAGGAGTGGGGGGAAGGCAGTAGTGGGGGGAAGGCAGCAGTAGTGGGAGGGGGTGGCAGCAGTAGTGGGGGGGGAAGGCAGCAGTAGTGGGAGGAAGGCAGCAGTAGTGGGGGGAAGGCAGCAGTAGTGGAGGGAAGGCAGCAGTAGTGGGGGGAAGGCAGCAGTAGTGGGGGAAGGCAGCAGTAGTGGGGGGGAGGCAGCAGTAGTGGGGGGGTGGCTGCAGTAGTAGGGGGGGGTGGCAGCAGTAGTGGGGGGAAGGCAGCAGTAGTGGAGGGGTGGCAGCAGTAGTGGGGGGTGGCAGCAGTAGTGGGGGGGTGGCAGCAGTAGTAGTGGGGGAAGGCAGCAGTAGTGGGGGGAAGGCAGCAGTAGTAGGGGGAAGGCAGTAGTGGGGGGAAGGCAGCAGTAGTGGGGGGAAGGCAGTAGTTGGGGGAAGGCAGCAGTAGTAGGGGGAAGGCAGCAGTAGTGGGGGGTGGCAGCAGTAGTGGGGGGGTGGCAGCTGTAGTGGGGGGGGTGGCAGCAATATTGGGGGGGAGGCAGCAGTAGTGGGGGGGGGTGGCAGCAGTAGTAGGGGGGGAGGCAGCAGTAGTGGGGGCAAGGCAGCAGAAGTGGGGGGAAGGCAGCAGTAGTGGGGGGAAGGCAGCAGTAGTGGGGGGAAGGCAGTAATGGGGGGGTGTGGCAGCAGTAGTGGGGGGAAGGCAGCAGTAGTGGGGGGAATGCAGCAGGAGTGGGGGGAAGGCAGTAGTGGGGGGAAGGCAGCAGTAGTGGGGGGAAGGCAGTAGTTGGGGGAAGGCAGCAGTAGTAGGGGGAAGGCAGCAGTAGTGGGGGGTGGCAGCAGTAGTGGGGGGGTGGCAGCTGTAGTGGGGGGGTGGCAGCAATATTGGGGGGGAGGCAGCAGTAGTGGGGGGGGGGTGGCAGCAGTAGTAGGGGGGGAGGCAGCAGTAGTGGGGGGAAGGCAGCAGAAGTGGGGGGAAGGCAGCAGTAGTGGGGGGAAGGCAGTAGTGGGGGGGGGTGTGGCAGCAGTAGTGTGGGGGTGGCAGCAGTAGTGGGGGGAAGGCAGCAGTAGTGGGGGGAATGCAGCAGGAGTGGGGGGAAGGCAGTAGTGGGGGGAAGGCAGCAGTAGTGGGAGGGGGTGGCAGCAGTAGTGGGGGGGGGGGAAGGCAGCAGTAGTGGGGGGAAGGCAGCAGTAGTGGGGGAAAGGCAGTAGTGGGGGGGGTGTGGCAGCAGTAGTGTGGGGGTGGCAGCAGTAGTGGGGGGAAGGCAGCAGTAGTGGGGGGAATGCAGCAGGAGTGGGGGGAAGGCAGTAGTGGGGGGAAGGCAGCAGTAGTGGGAGGGGGTGGCAGCAGTAGTGGGGGGGGGGAGGCAGCAGTAGTGGGGGGAAGGCAGCAGTAGCGGGGGGAAGGCAGCAGTAGTGGAGGGAAGGCAGCAGTAGTGGGGGGAAGGCAGCAGTAGTGGGGGGAAGGCAGCAGTAGTGGGGGGAGGCAGCAGTAGTGGGGGGTGGCTGCAGTAGTGGGGGGGTGGCAGCAGTAGTGGGGGGAAGGCAGCAGTAGTGGAGGGGTGGCAGCAGTAGTGGGGGGGTGGCAGCAGTAGTGGGGGGGTGGCAGCAGTAGTAGTGGGGGAAGGCAGCAGTAGTGGGGGGAAGGCAGCAGTAGTAGGGGGAAGGCAGTAGTGGGGGGAAGGCAGCAGTAGTGGGGGGAAGGCAGTAGTTGGGGGAAGGCAGCAGTAGTAGGGGGAAGGCAGCAGTAGTGGGGGGTGGCAGCAGTAGTGGGGGGGTGGCAGCTGTAGTGGGGGGGGGGGTGGCAGCAGTATTGGGGGGGAGGCAGCAGTAGTGGTGGGGGGGAAGTGGCAGCAGTAGTAGGGGGGAGGCAGCAGTAGTGGGGGGAAGGCAGCAGAAGTGGGGGGAAGGCAGCAGTAGTGGGTGGAAGGCAGCAGTAGTGGGGGGAAAGCAGCAGTAGTGGGGGGAAGGCAGTAGTGGGGGGAAGGCAGTAGTGGGGGGAAGGCAGCAGTAGTGGGAGGAAGGCAGCAGTAGAGGGGGGGGGGGGAAGGCAGCAGTAGGGGGGGAAGGCAGCAGTATTGGGGGAAGGCAGCAGTAGTGGGGGGAAGGCAGCAGTATTGGGGGGAAGGCAGCAGTAGTGGGGGGAAGGCAGCAGTAGTGGGGGGAAAGCAGCAGTAGTGGGGGGAAAGCAGCAGTATTGGGGGAAGGCAGCAGTAGTGGGGGGAAGGCAGCAGTAGTGGGGGGAAGGCAGCAGTAGTGGGAGGAAGGCAGCAGTAGAGGGGGGGGGAAGGCAGCAGTAGTGGGGGGAAGGCAGGAGTATTGGGGGAAGGCAGCAGTAGTGGAGGGAAGGCAGTAGTTGGGGGAAGGCAGCAGTAGTAGGGGGAAGGCAGCAGTAGTGGGGGTGGCAGCAGTAGTGGGGGGTGGCAGCTGTAGTGGGGGGGGGGGTGACAGCAGTATTGGGGGGGAGGCAGGCGTAGTGGGGGGGGCAGCAGTAGTAGGGGGGGGAGGCAGCAGTAGTGGGGGGAAGGCAGCAGAAGTGGGGGGAAGGCAGCAGTAGTGGGGGGAAGGCAGTAGTGGGGGGGTGTGGCAGCAGTAGTGTGGGGGTGGCAGCAGTAGTGGGGGGAAGGCAGCAGTAGTGGGGGGAATGCAGCAGGAGTGGAGGGAAGGCAGTAGTGGGGGGAAGGCAGCAGTAGTGGGAGGGGGTGGCAGCAGTAGTGGGGGGGGAAGGCAGCAGTAGTGGGGGCAAGGCAGCAGTAGTGGGGGGAAGGCAGCAGTAGTGGGGGGAAGGCAGCAGTAGTGGAGGGAAGGCAGCAGTAGTGGGGGGAAGGCAGCAGTAGTGGGGGGAAGGCAGCAGTAGTGGGGGGGAGGCAGCAGTAGTGGGGGGGGTGGCTGCAGTAGTGGGGGGGGTGGCAGCAGTAGTGGGGGGAAGGCAGCAGTAGTGGAGGGGTGGCAGCAGTAGTGGGGGGGTGGCAGCAGTAGTGGGGGGGTGGCAGCAGTAGTAGTGGGGGAAGGCAGCAGTAGTGGGGGGGAAGGCAGCAGTAGTGGGGGGAAGGCAGTAGTGGGGGGAAGGCAGCAGTAGTGGGAGGAAGGCAGCAGTAGAGGGGGGGGGGGGAAGGCAGCAGTAGTGGGGGGGAAGGCAGCAGTATTGGGGAAAGGCAGCAGTAGTGGGGGGAAGGCAGCAGTAGTGGGGGGAAGGCAGCAGTAGTGGGGGGAAGGCAGCAGTAGTGGGGGGAAGGCAGCAGTAGTGGGAGGAAGGCAGCAGTAGTGGGGGAAAGCAGCAGTAGTGGGGGAAAGCAGCAATAGTGGGGGGGTGGCAGCAGTAGTAGGGGGGGAAGGCAGCAGTAGTGGGGGGAAGGCGGCAGTATTGGGAGGGGGTGGCAGTAGTGGGGGGAAGGCAGCAGTAGTGGGGTGTGTGGCAGCAGTACTGGGGGTTGGCAGCACTAGTGGGGGGAAGGCAGCAGTAGTGGGGGGAAGGCAGCAGTAGTGGGGGGGAAGGCAGCAGTAGTGGGGTGAAGGCAGCAGTAGTGGGAGGAAGACAGCAGTAGTGGGGGGAAGGCAGCAGTAGTGGGGGGAAGGCAGCAGTAGTGGGGGTAAGGCAGCAGTAGTGGGGGGAAGGCAGCAGTAGTGGGAGGAAGGCAGCAGTAGTGGGGGGAAGGCAGCAGTAGTGGGGTGAAGGCAGCAGTAGTGGGGGGAAGGCAGCAGTAGTGGGGGGTGGCAGCAGTAGTGGGGGGGGTGGCAGCAGTAGTGGGGGAAGGCAGCAGTAGTGGGGGGGGGGTGGCAGCAGTAGTGGAGGGAAGGCAGCAGTAGTAGGAAAAAAGCAGCAGTAGTGGGGGGAAGGCAGTAGTTGGGGGAAGGCAGCAGTAGTGGGGGGAAGGCAGCAGTAGTGGGGGGGAAGGCAGCAGTAGTGGGGGGAAGGCAGTAGTGGGGGGGTGTGGCAGCAGTAGTGTGGGGGTGGCAGCAGTAGTGGGGGGAAGGCAGCAGTAGTGGGGGGAATGCAGCAGGAGTGGGGGGAAGGCAGTAGTGGGGGGAAGGCAGCAGTAGTGGGAGGGGGTGGCAGAAGTAGTGGGGGGGGAAGGCAGCAGTAGTGGGGGCAAGGCAGCAGTAGTGGGGGGAAGGCAGCAGTAGTGGGGGGAAGGCAGCAGTAGTGGAGGGAAGGCAGCAGTAGTGGGGGGAAGGCAGCAGTAGTGGGGGGGAGGCAGCAGTAGTGGGGGGTGGCTGCAGTAGTGGGGGGAAGGCAGCAGTAGTGGGGGGGGTGGCAGCAGTAGTGGGGGGAAGGCAGCAGTAGTGGAGGGGTGGCAGCAGTAATGGGGGGGTGGCAGCAGTAGTGGGGGGTGGCAGCAGTAGTAGTGGGGGAAGGCAGCAGTAGTGGGGGGAAGGCAGCAGTAGTAGGGGGAAGGCAGTAGTGGGGGGAAGGCAGCAGTAGTGGGGGGAAGGCAGTAGTTGGGGGAAGGCAGCAGTAGTAGGGGAAGGCAGCAGTAGTGGGGGGTGGCAGCAGTAGTGGGGGGTGGCAGCTGTAGTGGGGGGGGTGGCAGCAATATTTGGGGGGAGGCAGCAGTAGTGGGGGGGGGGGTGGCAGCAGTAGTAGGGGGGAGGCAGCAGTAGTGGGGGGAAGGCAGCAGAAGTGGGGGGAAGGCAGCAGTAGTGGGGGGGAAGGCAGCAGTAGTGGGGGGAAGGCAGTAATGGGGGGGGTGTGGCAGCAGTAGTGGGGGGAAGGCAGCAGTAGTGGGGGGAATGCAGCAGGAGTGGGGGGAAGGCAGTATTGGGGGGAAGGCAGCAGTAGTGGGAGGGGGTGGCAGCAGTAGTGGGGGGGGGGGGGAAGGCAGCAGTAGTGGGGGCAAGGCAGCAGTAGTGGTGGGAAGGCAGCAGTAGTGGGGGGAAGGCAGCAGTAGTGGAGGGAAGGCAGGAGTAGTGGGGGGAAGGCAGCAGTAGTGGGGGGAAGGCAGCAGTAGTGGGGGGAAGGCAGCAGTAGTGGAGGGAAGGCAGCAGTAGTGGGGGGAAGGCAGCAGTAGTGGGGGGGAGGCAGCAGTAGTGGGGGGGTGGCTGCAGTAGTGGGGGGAAGGCAGCAGTAGTGGGGGGGTGGGTGGCAGCAGTAGTGGGGGGGAAGGCAGCAGTAGTGGGGGGAATGCAGCAGGAGTGGGGGGAAGGCAGTAGTGGGGGGAAGGCAGCAGTAGTGGGAGGGGGTGGCAGCAGTAGTGGGGGGGGGAAGGCAGCAGTAGTGGGGGGAAGGCAGCAGTAGTGGGGGAAGGCAGTAGTGGGGGGGGGTGTGGCAGCAGTAGTGTGGGGGTGGCAGCAGTAGTGGGGGAAGGCAGCAGTAGTGGGGGGAATGCAGCAGGAGTGGGGGGAAGGCAGTAGTGGGGGGAAGGCAGCAGTAGTGGGAGGGGGTGGCAGCAGTAGTGGGGGGGGAAGGCAGCAGTAGTGGGGGGAAGGCAGCAGTAGTGGGGGGAAGGCAGCAGTAGTGGAGGGAAGGCAGCAGTAGTGGGGGGAAGGCAGCAGTAGTGGGGGGAAGGCAGCAGTAGTGGGGGGGAGGCAGCAGTAGTGGGGGGGTGGCTGCAGTAGTGGGGGGGGTGGCAGCAGTAGTGGGGGGAAGGCAGCAGTAGTGGGGGGAAGGCAGCAGTAGTGGGGGGGAGGCAGCAGTAGTGGGGGGGTGGCTGCAGTAGTGGGGGGGTGGCAGCAGTAGTGGGGGAAGGCAGCAGTAGTGGAGGGGTGGCAGCAGTAGTGGGGGGTGGCAGCAGTAGTGGGGGGGTGGCAGCAGTAGTAGTGGGGGAAGGCAGCAGTAGTGGGGGGAAGGCAGCAGTAGTAGGGGGAAGGCAGTAGTGGGGGGAAGGCAGCAGTAGTGGGGGGAAGGCAGTAGTTGGGGGAAGGCAGCAGTAGTAGGGGGAAGGCAGCAGTAGTGGGGGGTGGCAGCAGTAGTGGGGGGGTGGCAGCTGTAGTGGGGGGGGGGTGGCAGCAGTATTGGGGGGGAGGCAGCAGTAGTGGTGGGGGGGAAGTGGCAGCAGTAGTAGGGGGGAGGCAGCAGTAGTGGGGGGAAGGCAGCAGAAGTGGGGGGAAGGCAGTAGTAGTGGGTGGAAGGCAGCAGTAGTGGGGGGAAAGCAGCAGTAGTGGGGGGAAGGCAGTAGTGGGGGGAAGGCAGTAGTGGGGGGAAGGCAGCAGTAGTGGGAGGAAGGCAGCAGTAGAGGGGGGGGGGAAGGCAGCAGTAGGGGGGGAAGGCAGCAGTATTGGGGGAAGGCAGCAGTAGTGGGGGGAAGGCAGCAGTAGTGGGGGGAAAGCAGCAGTAGTGGGGGGAAAGCAGCAGTATTGGGGGAAGGCAGCAGTAGTGGGGGGAAGGCAGCAGTAGTGGGGGGAAGGCAGCAGTAGTGGGAGGAAGGCAGCAGTAGAGGGGGGGGGAAGGCAGCAGTAGTGGGGGGGAAGGCAGGAGTATTGGGGGAAGGCAGCAGTAGTGGGGGGAAGGCAGTAGTTGGGGGAAGGCAGCAGTAGTAGGGGGAAGGCAGCAGTAGTGGGGGGTGGCAGCAGTAGTGGGGGGGTGGCAGCTGTAGTGGGGGGGGGGTGACAGCAGTATTGGGGGGAGGCAGCAGTAGTGGGGGGGGCAGCAGTAGTAGGGGGGGGAGGCAGCAGTAGTGGGGGGAAGGCAGCAGAAGTGGGGGGAAGGCAGCAGTAGTGGGGGGAAGGCAGTAGTGGGGGGGTGTGGCAGCAGTAGTGTGGGGGTGGCAGCAGTAGTGGGGGGTAGGCAGCAGTAGTGGGGGGAATGCAGCAGGAGTGGGGGGAAGGCAGTAGTGGGGGGAAGGCAGCAGTAGTGGGAGGGGGTGGCAGCAGTAGTGGGGGGGGGAAGGCAGCAGTAGCGGGGGCAAGGCAGCAGTAGTGGGGGGAAGGCAGCAGTAGTGTGAGGAAGGCAGCAGTAGTGGAGGGAAGGCAGCAGTAGTGGGGGGAAGGCAGCAGTAGTGGGGGGAAGGCAGCAGTAGTGGGGGGGAGGCAGCAGTAGTGGGGGGGTGGCTGCAGTAGTGGGGGGGGTGGCAGCAGTAGTGGGGGGAAGGCAGCAGTAGTGGAGGGGTGGCAGCAGTAGTGGGGGGGTGGCAGCAGTAGTGGGGGGGTGGCAGCAGTAGTAGTGGGGGAAGGCAGCAGTAGTGGGGGGGAAGGCAGCAGTAGTGGGGGGAAGGCAGTAGTGGGGGGAAGGCAGCAGTAGTGGGAGGAAGGCAGCAGTAGAGGGGGGGGGAAGGCAGCAGTAGTGGGGGGGAAGGCAGCAGTATTGGGGGAAGGCAGCAGTAGTGGGGGGAAGGCAGCAGTAGTGGGGGGAAGGCAGCAGTAGTGGGGGGGAAGGCAGCAGTAGTGGGGGAAGGCAGCAGTAGTGGGAGGAAGGCAGCAGTAGTGGGGGGAAAGCAGCAGTAGTGGGGGGAAAGCAGCAATAGTGGGGGGGTGGCAGCAGTAGTAGGGGGGGAAGGCAGCAGTAGTGGGGGGAAGGCGGCAGTATTGGGAGGGGGTGGCAGTAGTGGGGGGAAGGCAGCAGTAGTGGGGTGTGTGGCAGCAGTACTGGGGGGTTGGCAGCACTAGTGGGGGGAAGGCAGCAGTAGTGGGGGGGAAGGCAGCAGTAGTGGGGGGGAAGGCAGCAGTAGTGGGGTGAAGGCAGCAGTAGTGGGAGGAAGACAGCAGTAGTGGGGGGAAGGCAGCAGTAGTGGGGGGAAGGCAGCAGTAGTGGGGGTAAGGCAGCAGTAGTTGGGGGAAGGCAGCAGTAGTGGGGTGTGCGGCAGCAGTACTGGGGGGTTGGCAGCACTAGTGGGGGGAAGGCAGCAGTAGTGGGGGGAAGGCAGCAGTAGTGGGGGGGGAAGGCAGCAGTAGTGGGGTGAAGGCAGCAGTAGTGGGAGGAAGACAGCAGTAGTGGGGGGAAGGCAGCAGTAGTGGGGGAAGGCAGCAGTAGTGGGGGTAAGGCAGCAGTAGTGGGGGGAAGGCAGCAGTAGTGGGAGGAAGGCAGCAGTAGTGGGGTGAAGGCAGCAGTAGTGGGGGGAAGGCAGCAGTAGTGGGGGGTGGCAGCAGTAGTGGGGGGGGGTGGGTGGCAGCAGTAGTGGGGGAAGGCAGCAGTAGTGGGGGGGGGGGGTGGCAGCAGTAGTGGAGGGAAGGCAGCAGTAGTAGGAAAAAAGCAGCAGTAGTGGGGGGAAGGCAGTAGTTGGGGGAAGGCAGCAGTAGTGGGGGGAAGGCAGCAGTAGTGGGGGGGAAGGCAGCAGTAGTGGGGGGAAGGCAGTAGTGGGGGGGGTGTGGCAGCAGTAGTGTGGGGGTGGCAGCAGTAGTGGGGGGAAGGCAGCAGTAGTGGGGGGAATGCAGCAGGAGTGGGGGGAAGGCAGTAGTGGGGGGAAGGCAGCAGTAGTGGGAGGGGGTGGCAGAAGTAGTGGGGGGGAAGGCAGCAGTAGTGGGGGCAAGGCAGCAGTAGTGGGGGGAAGGCAGCAGTAGTGGGGGGGAAGGCAGCAGTAGTGGAGGGAAGGCAGCAGTAGTGGGGGGAAGGCAGCAGTAGTTGGGGGGAGGCAGCAGTAGTGGGGGGTGGCTGCAGTAGTGGGGGGAAGGCAGCAGTAGGGGGGGGGGTGGCAGCAGTAGTGGGGGGAAGGCAGCAGTAGTGGAGGGGTGGCAGCAGTAGTGGGGGGGTGGCAGCAGTAGTGGGGGGTGGCAGCAGTAGTAGTGGGGAAGGCAGCAGTAGTGGGGGGAAGGCAGCAGTAGTAGGGGGAAGGCAGTAGTGGGGGGAAGGCAGCAGTAGTGGGGGGAAGGCAGTAGTTGGGGGATGGCAGCAGTAGTAGGGGGAAGGCAGCAGTAGTGGGGGGTGGCAGCAGTAGTGGGGGGGTGGCAGCTGTAGTGGGGGGGGGTGGCAGCAATATTGGGGGGGAGGCAGCAGTAGTGGGGGGGGGGGGTGGCAGCAGTAGTAGGGGGGGAGGCAGCAGTAGTGGGGGGAAGGCAGCAGAAGTGGGGGGAAGGCAGCAGTAGTGGGGGGGAAGGCAGCAGTAGTGGGGGGAAGGCAGTAATGGGGGGGGTGTGGCAGCAGTAGTGGGGGGAAGGCAGCAGTAGTGGGGGGAATGCAGCAGGAGTGGGGGGAAGGCAGTAGTGGGGGGAAGGCAGCAGTAGTGGGAGGGGGTGGCAGCAGTAGTGGGGGGGGGGGGAAGGCAGCAGTAGTGGGGGCAAGGCAGCAGTAGTGGGGGGAAGGCAGCAGTAGTGGGGGGAAGGCAGCAGTAGTGGAGGGAAGGCAGGAGTAGTGGGGGGAAGGCAGCAGTAGTGGGGGGAAGGCAGCAGTAGTGGGGGGAAGGCAGCAGTAGTGGAGGGAAGGCAGCAGTAGTGGGGGGAAGGCAGCAGTAGTGGGGGGAGGCAGCAGTAGTGGGGGGGTGGCTGCAGTAGTGGGGGGAAGGCAGCAGTAGTGGGGGGGTGGGTGGCAGCAGTAGTGGGGGGAAGGCAGCAGTAGTAGTGGGGGAAGGCAGCAGTAGTGGGGGGAAGGCAGCAGTAGTAGGGGGAAGGCAGTAGTGGGGGGAAGGCAGCAGTAGTGGGGGGAAGGCAGTAGTTGGGGGAAGGCAGCAGTAGTAGGGGGTGGCAGCAGTAGTGGGGGGGTGGCAGCTGTAGTGGGGGGGGGTGGCAGCAATATTGGGGGGGAGGCAGCAGTAGTGGGGGGGGTGGCAGCAGTAGTAGGGGGGGAGGCAGCAGTAGTGGGGGGAAGGCAGCAGAAGTGGGGGGAAGGCAGCAGTAGTGGGGGGGAAGGCAGCAGTAGTGGGGGGAAGGCAGTAGTGGGGGGGGTGTGGCAGCAGTAGTGTGGGGGTGGCAGCAGTAGTGGGGGGAAGGCAGCAGTAGTGGGGGGAATGCAGCAGGAGTGGGGGGAAGGCAGTAGTGGGGGGAAGGCAGCAGTAGTGGGAGGGGGTGGCAGCAGTAGTGGGGGGGGGAAGGCAGCAGTAGTGGGAGGAAGGCAGCAGTAGTGGGGGGAAGGCAGCAGTAGTGGAGGGAAGGCAGCAGTAGTGGGGGGATGGCAGCAGTAGTGGGGGGAAGGCAGCAGTAGTGGGGGGGAGGCAGCAGTAGTGGGGGGGTGGCTGCAGTAGTAGGGGGGGGTGGCAGCAGTAGTGGGGGGAAGGCAGCAGTAGTGGAGGGGTGGCAGCAGTAGTGGGGGGGTGGCAGCAGTAGTGGGGGGGTGGCAGCAGTAGTAGTGGGGAAGGCAGCAGTAGTGGGGGGAAGGCAGCAGTAGTAGGGGGAAGGCAGTAGTGGGGGGGAAGGCAGCAGTAGTGGGGGGAAGGCAGTAGTTGGGGAAGGCAGCAGTAGTAGGGGGAAGGCAGCAGTAGTGGGGGGTGGCAGCAGTAGTGGGGGGGTGGCAGCTGTAGTGGGGGGGGTGGCAGCAATATTGGGGGGGAGGCAGCAGTAGTGGGGGGGGGTGGCAGCAGTAGTAGGGGGGGAGGCAGCAGTAGTGGGGGGAAGGCAGCAGAAGTGGGGGGAAGGCAGCAGTAGTGGGGGGAAGGCAGCAGTAGTGGGGGGAAGGCAGTAATGGGGGGGGTGTGGCAGCAGTAGTGGGGGGAAGGCAGCAGTAGTGGGGGGAATGCAGCAGGAGTGGGGGGAAGGCAGTAGTGGGGGGAAGGCAGCAGTAGTGGGGGGAAGGCAGTAGTTGGGGGAAGGCAGCAGTAGTAGGGGGAAGGCAGCAGTAGTGGGGGGTGGCAGCAGTAGTGGGGGGGTGGCAGCTGTAGTGGGGGGGTGGCAGCAATATTGGGGGGGAGGCAGCAGTAGTGGGGGGGGGGGTGGCAGCAGTAGTAGGGGGGGGAGGCAGCAGTAGTGGGGGGAAGGCAGCGGGGGTGTGGCAGCAGTAGTGTGGGGGTGGCAGCAGTAGTGGGGGGAAGGCAGCAGTAGTGGGGGGAATGCAGCAGGAGTGGGGGGAAGGCAGTAGTGGGGGGAAGGCAGCAGTAGTGGGAGGGGGTGGCAGCAGTAGTGGGGGGGGGGGAAGGCAGCAGTAGTGGGGGGGAAGGCAGCAGTAGTGGGGAAAGGCAGTAGTGGGGGGGGTGTGGCAGCAGTAGTGTGGGGGTGGCAGCAGTAGTGGGGGGAAGGCAGCAGTAGTGGGGGAATGCAGCAGGAGTGGGGGGAAGGCAGTAGTGGGGGGAAGGCAGCAGTAGTGGGAGGGGGTGGCAGCAGTAGTGGGGGGGGGGAGGCAGCAGTAGTGGGGGAAGGCAGCAGTAGTGGGGGGAAGGCAGCAGTAGTGGAGGGAAGGCAGCAGTAGTGGGGGGAAGGCAGCAGTAGTGGGGGGAAGGCAGCAGTAGTGGGGGGGAGGCAGCAGTAGTGGGGGGTGGCTGCAGTAGTGGGGGGGGTGGCAGCAGTAGTGGGGGGAAGGCAGCAGTAGTGGGAGGGGTGGCAGCAGTAGTGGGGGGGTGGCAGCAGTAGTGGGGGGTGGCAGCAGTAGTAGTGGGGGAAGGCAGCAGTAGTGGGGGAAGGCAGCAGTAGTAGGGGGAAGGCAGTAGTGGGGGGAAGGCAGCAGTAGTGGGGGGAAGGCAGTAGTTGGGGGAAGGCAGCAGTAGTAGGGGGAAGGCAGCAGTAGTGGGGGGTGGCAGCAGTAGTGGGGGGGTGGCAGCTGTAGTGGGGGGGGGGGGTGGCAGCAGTATTGGGGGGGAGGCAGCAGTAGTGGTGGGGGGGAAGTGGCAGCAGTAGTAGGGGGGAGGCAGCAGTAGTGGGGGGAAGGCAGCAGAAGTGGGGGGAAGGCAGCAGTAGTGGGTGGAAGGCAGCAGTAGTGGGGGGGAAAGCAGCAGTAGTGGGGGGAAGGCAGTAGTGGGGGGAAGGCAGTAGTGGGGGGAAGGCAGCAGTAGTGGGAGGAAGGCAGCAGTAGAGGGGGGGGGGAAGGCAGCAGTAGGGGGGGGAAGGCAGCAGTATTGGGGGAAGGCAGCAGTAGTGGGGGGAAGGCAGCAGTATTGGGGGGAAGGCAGCAGTAGTGGGGGGAAGGCAGCAGTAGTGGGGGGAAAGCAGCAGTAGTGGGGGGAAAGCAGCAGTATTGGGGGAAGGCAGCAGTAGTGGGGGGAAGGCAGCAGTAGTGGGGGGAAGGCAGCAGTAGTGGGAGGAAGGCAGCAGTAGAGGGGGGGGGAGGCAGCAGTAGTGGGGGGGAAGGCAGGAGTATTGGGGGAAGGCAGCAGTAGTGGAGGGAAGGCAGTAGTTGGGGGAAGGCAGCAGTAGTAGGGGGAAGGCAGCAGTAGTGGGGGGTGGCAGCAGTAGTGGGGGGTGGCAGCTGTAGTGGGGGGGGGGGTGACAGCAGTATTGGGGGGGAGGCAGCAGTAGTGGGGGGGGCAGCAGTAGTAGGGGGGGGAGGCAGCAGTAGTGGGGGGAAGGCAGCAGTAGTGGGAGGAAGGCAGCAGTAGAGGGGGAAAGCAGCAGTAGTGGGGGGAAAGCAGCAATAGTGGGGGGGTGGCAGCAGTAGTAGGGGGGGAAGGCAGCAGTAGTGGGGGGAAGGCGGCAGTATTGGGAGGGGGTGGCAGTAGTGGGGGGAAGGCAGCAGTAGTGGGGTGTGTGGCAGCAGTACTGGGGGGTTGGCAGCACTAGTGGGGGGAAGGCAGCAGTAGTGGGGGAAGGCAGCAGTAGTGGGGGGAGGCAGCAGTAGTGGGGTGAAGGCAGCAGTAGTGGGAGAAGACAGCAGTAGTGGGGGGAAGGCAGCAGTAGTGGGGGGAAGGCAGCAGTAGTGGGGGTAAGGCAGCAGTATGGGGGGAAGGCAGCAGTAGTGGGAGGAAGGCAGCAGTAGTGGGGGAAGGCAGCAGTAGTGGGGTGAAGGCAGCAGTAGTGGGGGGAAGGCAGCAGTAGTGGGGGGTGGCAGCAGTAGTGGGGGGGGGTGGCAGCAGTAGTGGGGGAAGGCAGCAGTAGTGGGGGGGGGGTGGCAGCAGTAGTGGAGGGAAGGCAGCAGTAGTAGGAAAAAAGCAGCAGTAGTGGGGGGAAGGCAGTAGTTGGGGGAAGGCAGCAGTAGTGGGGGGAAGGCAGCAGTAGTGGGGGGGAAGGCAGCAGTAGTGGGGGGAAGGCAGTAGTGGGGGGGTGTGGCAGCAGTAGTGTGGGGGTGGCAGCAGTAGTGGGGGGAAGGCAGCAGTAGTGGGGGGAATGCAGCAGGAGTGGGGGGAAGGCAGTAGTGGGGGGAAGGCAGCAGTAGTGGGAGGGGGTGGCAGAAGTAGTGGGGGGGGAAGGCAGCAGTAGTGGGGGCAAGGCAGCAGTAGTGGGGGGAAGGCAGCAGTAGTGGGGGAAGGCAGCAGTAGTGGAGGGAAGGCAGCAGTAGTGGGGGGAAGGCAGCAGTAGTGGGGGGGAGGCAGCAGTAGTGGGGGGTGGCTGCAGTAGTGGGGGGAAGGCAGCAGTAGTGGGGGGGGGTGGCAGCAGTAGTGGGGGGAAGGCAGCAGTAGTGGAGGGGTGGCAGCAGTAGTGGGGGGTGGCAGCAGTAGTGGGGGGTGGCAGCAGTAGTAGTGGGGGAAGGCAGCAGTAGTGGGGGGAAGGCAGCAGTAGTAGGGGGAAGGCAGTAGTGGGGGGAAGGCAGCAGTAGTGGGGGGAAGGCAGTAGTTGGGGGAAGGCAGCAGTAGTAGGGGGAAGACAGCAGTAGTGGGGGGTGGCAGCAGTAGTGGGGGGGTGGCAGCTGTAGTGGGGGGGGTGGCAGCAATATTGGGGGGGAGGCAGCAGTAGTGGGGGGGGGGTGGCAGCAGTAGTAGGGGGGGAGGCAGCAGTAGTGGGGGGAAGGCAGCAGAAGTGGGGGGAAGGCAGCAGTAGTGGGGGGGAAGGCAGCAGTAGTGGGGGGAAGGCAGTAATGGGGGGGGTGTGGCAGCAGTAGTGGGGGGAAGGCAGCAGTAGTGGGGGGAATGCAGCAGGAGTGGGGGGAAGGCAGTATTGGGGGGAAGGCAGCAGTAGTGGGAGGGGGTGGCAGCAGTAGTGGGGGGGGGGAAGGCAGCAGTAGTGGGGGCAAGGCAGCAGTAGTGGGGGAAGGCAGCAGTAGTGGGGGGAAGGCAGCAGTAGTGGAGGGAAGGCAGGAGTAGTGGGGGGAAGGCAGCAGTAGTGGGGGGAAGGCAGCAGTAGTGGGGGGAAGGCAGCAGTAGTGGAGGGAAGGCAGCAGTAGTGGGGGGAAGGCAGCAGTAGTGGGGGGGAGGCAGCAGTAGTGGGGGGGTGGCTGCAGTAGTGGGGGAAGGCAGCAGTAGTGGGGGGGTGGGTGGCAGCAGTAGTGGGGGGAAGGCAGCAGTAGTAGTGGGGGAAGGCAGCAGTAGTGGGGGGAAGGCAGCAGTAGTAGGGGGAAGGCAGAAGTGGGGGGAAGGCAGCAGTAGTGGGGGGAAGGCAGTAGTTGGGGGAAGGCAGCAGTAGTAGGGGGTGGCAGCAGTAGTGGGGGGGTGGCAGCTGTAGTGGGGGGGGGTGGCAGCAATATTGGGGGGGAGGCAGCAGTAGTGGGGGGGGGGGTGGCAGCAGTAGTAGGGGGGAGGCAGCAGTAGTGGGGGGAAGGCAGCAGAAGTGGGGGGAAGGCAGCAGTAGTGGGGGGGAAGGCAGCAGTAGTGGGGGGAAGGCAGTAGTGGGGGGGGTGTGGCAGCAGTAGTGTGGGGTGGCAGCAGTAGTGGGGGGAAGGCAGCAGTAGTGGGGGGAATGCAGCAGGAGTGGGGGGAAGGCAGTAGTGGGGGGAAGGCAGCAGTAGTGGGAGGGGGTGGCAGCAGTAGTGGGGGGGGGGAAGGCAGCAGTAGTGGGAGGAAGGCAGCAGTAGTGGGGGGAAGGCAGCAGTAGTGGAGGGAAGGCAGCAGTAGTGGGGGGGAAGGCAGCAGTAGTGGGGGGAAGGCAGCAGTAGTGGGGGGGAGGCAGCAGTAGTGGGGGGGTGGCTGCAGTAGTAGGGGGGGTGGCAGCAGTAGTGGGGGGAAGGCAGCAGTAGTGGAGGGGTGGCAGCAGTAGTGGGGGGGTGGCAGCAGTAGTGGGGGGTGGCAGCAGTAGTAGTGGGGGAAGGCAGCAGTAGTGGGGGGAAGGCAGCAGTAGTAGGGGGAAGGCAGTAGTGGGGGGAAGGCAGCAGTAGTGGGGGGAAGGCAGTAGTTGGGGAAGGCAGCAGTAGTAGGGGAAGGCAGCAGTAGTGGGGGGTGGCAGCAGTAGTGGGGGGGTGGCAGCTGTAGTGGGGGGGTGGCAGCAATATTGGGGGGGAGGCAGCAGTAGTGGGGGGGGGGTGGCAGCAGTAGTAGGGGGGGAGGCAGCAGTAGTGGGGGGAAGGCAGCAGAAGTGGGGGGAAGGCAGCAGTAGTGGGGGGAAGGCAGTAGTGGGGGGGGTGTGGCAGCAGTAGTGTGGGGGTGGCAGCAGTAGTGGGGGGAAGGCAGCAGTAGTGGGGGGAATGCAGCAGGAGTGGGGGGAAGGCAGTAGTGGGGGGAAGGCAGCAGTAGTGGGAGGGGGTGGCAGCAGTAGTGGGGGGGGGGGAAGGCAGCAGTAGTGGGGGAAGGCAGCAGTAGTGGGGGAAAGGCAGTAGTGGGGGGGGTGTGGCAGCAGTAGTGTGGGGGTGGCAGCAGTAGTGGGGGGAAGGCAGCAGTAGTGGGGGGAATGCAGCAGGAGTGGGGGGAAGGCAGTAGTGGGGGAAGGCAGCAGTAGTGGGAGGGGGTGGCAGCAGTAGTGGGGGGGGGAGGCAGCAGTAGTGGGGGGAAGGCAGCAGTAGTGGGGGGAAGGCAGCAGTAGTGGAGGGAAGGCAGCAGTAGTGGGGGGAAGGCAGCAGTAGTGGGGGGAAGGCAGCAGTAGTGGGGGGGAGGCAGCAGTAGTGGGGGGTGGCTGCAGTAGTGGGGGGGTGGCAGCAGTAGTGGGGGGAAGGCAGCAGTAGTGGAGGGGTGGCAGCAGTAGTGGGGGGGTGGCAGCAGTAGTGGGGGGGTGGCAGCAGTAGTAGTGGGGGAAGGCAGCAGTAGTGGGGGGAAGGCAGCAGTAGTAGGGGGAAGGCAGTAGTGGGGGGAAGGCAGCAGTAGTGGGGGAAGGCAGTAGTTGGGGGAAGGCAGCAGTAGTAGGGGGAAGGCAGCAGTAGTGGGGGGTGGCAGCAGTAGTGGGGGGGTGGCAGCTGTAGTGGGGGGGGTGGCAGCAGTATTGGGGGGAGGCAGCAGTAGTGGTGGGGGGGAAGTGGCAGCAGTAGTAGGGGGGAGGCAGCAGTAGTGGGGGGAAGCAGCAGAAGTGGGGGGAAGGCAGCAGTAGTGGGTGGAAGGCAGCAGTAGTGGGGGAAAGCAGCAGTAGTGGGGGGAAGGCAGTAGGGGGGGGAAAGGCAGTAGTGGGGGGAAGGCAGCAGTAGTGGGAGGAAGGCAGCAGTAGAGGGGGGGGGAAGGCAGCAGTAGGGGGGGAAGGCAGCAGTATTGGGGGAAGGCAGCAGTAGTGGGGGGAAGGCAGCAGTATTGGGGGGAAGGCAGCAGTAGTGGGGGGAAGGCAGCAGTAGTGGGGGAAAGCAGCAGTAGTGGGGGGAAAGCAGCAGTATTGGGGGAAGGCAGCAGTAGTGGGGGGGAAGGCAGCAGTAGTGGGGGGAAGGCAGCAGTAGTGGAGGAAGGCAGCAGTAGAGGGGGGGGAAGGCAGCAGTAGTGGGGGGAAGGCAGGAGTATTGGGGGAAGGCAGCAGTAGTGGAGGGAAGGCAGTAGTTGGGGGAAGGCAGCAGTAGTAGGGGGAAGGCAGCAGTAGTGGGGGGTGGCAGCAGTAGTGGGGGGGTGGCAGCTGTAGTGGGGGGGGGGGTGACAGCAGTATTGGGGGGAGGCAGCAGTAGTGGGGGGGGCAGCAGTAGTAGGGGGGGGAGGCAGCAGTAGTGGGGGAAGGCAGCAGAAGTGGGGGGAAGGCAGCAGTAGTGGGGGGAAGGCAGTAGTGGGGGGGGGGTGGCAGCAGTAGTGTGGGGGTGGCAGCAGTAGTGGGGGGAAGGCAGCAGTAGTGGGGGGAATGCAGCAGGAGTGGAGGGAAGGCAGTAGTGGGGGGAAGGCAGCAGTAGTGGGAGGGGGTGGCAGCAGTAGTGGGGGGGGGGAAGGCAGCAGTAGTGGGGGCAAGGCAGCAGTAGTGGGGGGAAGGCAGCAGTAGTGGGGGGAAGGCAGCAGTAGTGGAGGGAAGGCAGCAGTAGTGGGGGAAGGCAGCAGTAGTGGGGGGAAGGCAGCAGTAGTGGGGGGGAGGCAGCAGTAGTGGGGGGGTGGCTGCAGTAGTGGGGGGGGTGGCAGCAGTAGTGGGGGAAGGCAGCAGTAGTGGAGGGGTGGCAGCAGTAGTGGGGGGGTGGCAGCAGTAGTGGGGGGGGGTGGCAGCAGTAGTAGTGGGGGAAGGCAGCAGTAGTGGGGGGGAAGGCAGCAGTAGTGGGGGGAAGGCAGTAGTGGGGGGAAGGCAGCAGTAGTGGGAGGAAGGCAGCAGTAGAGGGGGGGGGGGGGGAAGGCAGCAGTAGTGGGGGGGAAGGCAGCAGTATTGGGGGAAGGCAGCAGTAGTGGGGGGAAGGCAGCAGTAGTGGGGGGAAGGCAGCAGTAGTGGGGGAAGGCAGCAGTAGTGGGGGGAAGGCAGCAGTAGTGGGAGGAAGGCAGCAGTAGTGGGGGAAAGCAGCAGTAGTGGGGGGAAAGCAGCAATAGTGGGGGGTGGCAGCAGTAGTAGGGGGGAGGCAGCAGTAGTGGGGGGAAGGCGGCAGTATTGGGAGGGGGTGGCAGTAGTGGGGGGAAGGCAGCAGTAGTGGGGTGTGTGGCAGCAGTACTGGGGGGTTGGCAGCACTAGTGGGGGGAAGGCAGCAGTAGTGGGGGGAAGGCAGCAGTAGTGGGGGGAAGGCAGCAGTAGTGGGGTGAAGGCAGCAGTAGTGGGAGGAAGACAGCAGTAGTGGGGGGAAGGCAGCAGTAGTGGGGTGTGTGGCAGCAGTACTGGGGGTTGGCAGCACTAGTGGGGGAAGGCAGCAGTAGTGGGGGGAAGGCAGCAGTAGTGGGGGGAAGGCAGCAGTAGTGGGGTGAAGGCAGCAGTAGTGGGAGGAAGACAGCAGTAGTGGGGGGAAGGCAGCAGTAGTGGGGGGAAGGCAGCAGTAGTGGGGGTAAGGCAGCAGTAGTGGGGGGAAGGCAGCAGTAGTGGGAGGAAGGCAGCAGTAGTGGGGGGAAGGCAGCAGTAGTGGGGTGAAGGCAGCAGTAGTGGGGGGAAGGCAGCAGTAGTGGGGGGTGGCAGCAGTAGTGGGGGGGGGTGGCAGCAGTAGTGGGGGAAGGCAGCAGTAGTGGGGGGGGGGTGGCAGCAGTAGTGGAGGGAAGGCAGCAGTAGTAGGAAAAAAGCAGCAGTAGTGGGGGGAAGGCAGTAGTTGGGGGAAGGCAGCAGTAGTGGGGGGAAGGCAGCAGTAGTGGGGGGGAAGGCAGCAGTAGTGGGGGGAAGGCAGTAGTGGGGGGGGTGTGGCAGCAGTAGTGTGGGGGTGGCAGCAGTAGTGGGGGGAAGGCAGCAGTAGTGGGGGGAATGCAGCAGGAGTGGGGGAAGGCAGTAGTGGGGGAAGGCAGCAGTAGTGGGAGGGGGTGGCAGAAGTAGTGGGGGGGGAAGGCAGCAGTAGTGGGGGGCAAGGCAGCAGTAGTGGGGGGAAGGCAGCAGTAGTGGGGGGAAGGCAGCAGTAGTGGAGGGAAGGCAGCAGTAGTGGGGGGAAGGCAGCAGTAGTGGGGGGAGGCAGCAGTAGTGGGGGTGGCTGCAGTAGTGGGGGGAAGGCAGCAGTAGTGGGGGGGGTGGCAGCAGTAGTGGGGGGAAGGCAGCAGTAGTGGAGGGGTGGCAGCAGTAGTGGGGGGTGGCAGCAGTAGTGGGGGGTGGCAGCAGTAGTAGTGGGGGAAGGCAGCAGTAGTGGGGGGAAGGCAGCAGTAGTAGGGGGAAGGCAGTAGTGGGGGGAAGGCAGCAGTAGTGGGGGGAAGGCAGTAGTTGGGGGAAGGCAGCAGTAGTAGGGGAAGGCAGCAGTAGTGGGGGGTGGCAGCAGTAGTGGGGGGGTGGCAGCTGTAGTGGGGGGGGTGGCAGCAATATTTGGGGGGAGGCAGCAGTAGTGGGGGGGGGGGGTGGCAGCAGTAGTAGGGGGGAGGCAGCAGTAGTGGGGGGAAGGCAGCAGAAGTGGGGGGAAGGCAGCAGTAGTGGGGGGGAAGGCAGCAGTAGTGGGGGGAAGGCAGTAATGGGGGGGGTGTGGCAGCAGTAGTGGGGGGAAGGCAGCAGTAGTGGGGGAATGCAGCAGGAGTTGGGGGGAAGGCAGTATTGGGGGAAGGCAGCAGTAGTGGGAGGGGTGGCAGCAGTAGTGGGGGGGGGGGGGAAGGCAGCAGTAGTGGGGGCAAGGCAGCAGTAGTGGGGGGAAGGCAGCAGTAGTGGGGGGAAGGCAGCAGTAGTGGAGGGAAGGCAGGAGTAGTGGGGGGAAGGCAGCAGTAGTGGGGGGAAGGCAGCAGTAGTGGGGGGAAGGCAGCAGTAGTGGAGGGAAGGCAGCAGTAGTGGGGGGAAGGCAGCAGTAGTGGGGGGGAGGCAGCAGTAGTGGGGGGGGTGGCTGCAGTAGTGGGGGGAAGGCAGCAGTAGTGGGGGGGTGGGTGGCAGCAGTAGTGGGGGGAAGGCAGCAGTAGTGGGGGGAATGCAGCAGGAGTGGGGGGAAGGCAGTAGTGGGGGAAGGCAGCAGTAGTGGGAGGGGGTGGCAGCAGTAGTGGGGGGGGGGAAGGCAGCAGTAGTGGGGGGAAGGCAGCAGTAGTGGGGGAAGGCAGTAGTGGGGGGGTGATGGCAGCAGTGAGTGTGGGGGTGGCAGCAGTAGTGGGGGGAAGGCAGCAGTAGTGGGGGAATGCAGCAGGAGTGGGGGGAAGGCAGTAGTGGGGGGAAGGCAGCAGTAGTGGGAGGGGGTGGCAGCAGTAGTGGGGGGGGGGAAGGCAGCAGTAGTGGGGGAAGGCAGCAGTAGTGGGGGAAGGCAGCAGTAGTGGAGGGAAGGCAGCAGTAGTGGGGGAAGGCAGCAGTAGTGGGGGGAAGGCAGCAGTAGTGGGGGGGAGGCAGCAGTAGTGGGGGGGTGGCTGCAGTAGTGGGGGGGTGGCAGCAGTAGTGGGGGGAAGGCAGCAGTAGTGGGGGGAAGGCAGCAGTAGTGGGGGGGAGGCAGCAGTAGTGGGGGGGTGGCTGCAGTAGTGGGGGGGGTGGCAGCAGTAGTGGGGGGAGGCAGCAGTAGTGGGGGGGGCAGCAGTAGGGGGGGCAGCAGTAGTGGGGGGGAGGCAGCAGTA